>NC_056743.1:122187955-122487955 GCF_019279795.1 Protopterus annectens
AGCTAAGTACCCCGTTGGGGAAACTTTTTTCTTGCTCCAGACCAATGTCAGAAAAAGTTAACAATTGTATTTCTTGTGGGAAGCAAATACCTCATAAGGATTTTCATTCTTACTGTATTCCTTGCCTGGGCCCTGATCACGACGTTGCTAGCTGTTAGTTTTGTGCTAGATTTAACCAATGCACTATTAAGCGTCGGTACGATTTTGCCTTTCATTACTTTGACCGAAGGTTTAATTATATAATGCCGTCGGAACAGCCGATGACCAGAGTTTATAAAAAGTGCAAGGAAAAGGACAGGTATCCGAGGTCCAAAACCGACGATTATGTCCCCACTAGGCCAGTTGCCAGTTCAGTGAGGCCTTTCGCAGCCCCTGACGCCCGCTACCTCAGAGCCACAGACCGCTTCCGACTCCCACGTGGGGCCGACTAGGCCTCTGGATACTCAAGGTATTGGACTGTCAGAAACTGTTCCCTCAGATGGGTCCGGAGCCGCTGAGCAGGCATCTGCTTCTGAGGGTGTTTTCAGACCTACACAATTGTGTCAAGCCAACCTTGGCTTCAAAGACTAAAACAGCTATAAAGACAAAGAAACAAGTACAGCACTCTCCTGGACAGACTTCCATGCCTAAGAAACAGATGCTTAAAATGGTTGAAGACCTAATTACTTTGATCAGGGGTTCCCATCCACCTACTGATAAGAGGCCTAGGCAAGAGACAGAATTACTTTTCTGATCAGGTTTCAATTTCTTCCGACTTCTCTTCTGAACAGGGATACTATTTTCCTCCCTATGAGGATTCTGATGCTGAAGAATCTATTCCTTCAGCCTCTCCTCCTGAGGATTATTCTTTTGGGGAAACCCTGCATACCATGAGGGAGCATTTTCACTGGGAGAGCCAAGATTTCTCAATCTAAGAAAAGGCACAGAGACTTTCTTTTACTACCTCAGCACAGACCTCTTGCTATTCCACCTGTTCTAGACATTGTAAATGATGAATTTTCAGAGTCCGGCCTGTCTCCTGACTCTTTACCCCCCCCTGCACCTGCTAAGCCAGACAGATACTACAGGGTTCCAGACTCTCATAAATTTCTGTATAAAAACCCTGCTGCTGACCCAGAAACTGCAAAAAATACCTGTTCCCTCTGATAGAGATTCTAGGGCACTGGACAGATGAGGGGAAAAAAGTTTACACTTTTGCTACCTTGGATGTAAGGGCTTTAAATTGTCAGTTTCATATGCTTAAATATCAGCAATAGTTAATATCACTGCTTAAACAGAAAATGTTGAGAAATTCTGAATGTTCTGATGATAAGGAAATGCAGGATTTATTGCATGCAGCTGAACAAGTGGGAAAGCATACTTTGCAATGTGGTTTTGATTCACTAGAGGCCTCTTGCAGGGCCACTGTTACGAGTTCTGTCATTAGAAGGCATGCTTGGTTAAAGGAACAGAACCTTCCTGATCATGTTAAAGCAAAATTATTGGATGCTCCATTACAGCATGATACTTTGGTGTTAAGGCAGATGAGGTGTTGAAGAAAATGGAGGATAAAGCGAAATCCATGCAGACAGTTAAGGATTTCCTTCAGGTACAGCCACCCAGATTTAGCAAGAACTGGCCTGTGAAGAGTTGGTCTTTTCCACTATCAGACAGGCCACAAAGAAGCCAGATACAGATGCCCCAGAGGCAGATCCTAGCCCCAAGGCTCATACAGGCCTAAACAATGGGGTGCTTCTACCTCCAAAAGCCGATGAGACAAATCACAACCATACAGGAAACAGTCCCAATGACTTTCCTCTGCCAGAGCCAAGCACTTATCTTTTGGCAGCCCCCTTAGGGCGAAAACTAGCACTTTTTTCACCAAATTGGCACATGATTACCCAGGACAAATGGGTCTTGAACATAGTGTCTCAGGGCTACAGCTTCTACTTTCACACCCTGCCAAGGGCAAAAGGTATGCCATACCTGCCACACAATTAATGGGCAGAGGCACAAAAACAAGTTTCATCCCTCATGGACATGAGGGCCATTCAGCAAGTACCACAACAAGAGCAGGGACAAGGATTTTACTCGAGACTTTTCTTGGTGCCCAGAAAGGACAAAGGCTGGAGACCAGTACTGGACCTGTCTATTCTAAACACATTTCTGGACGTTCCAAAATTCAGAATGTTGACTCTGCAGCAGCTACTGCCCATGCTGGGCAAGAATGCTTGGCTCGTAACTTTGGACCTTAGAGGCAAACCTGCATGTCCCAATCAGACAATCTTGCAGAAGATACCACAAATTCATAGCTGGCTCAATGCACTACCAATTCTCTGCACTGCCCTTTGGCTTATCTACTGTGCCCAGGGTCTTCACAAAATGCCTGGCATCAGTAATTGCATTTTACAGACAGAGGAATTCAAATATATCCTTACTTGGACGACTGCCTTATTCAAGCAGAGAACAAAGACATTCTTCTAAAGCATCTGGCGTTTGTAAAAAGATTACTAATTTGCTTAGGGTACACAGTAAACGAAAAGAAATCAAAACTAGTACCCACTCAAGAGATGATATTCCTGGGTGCAAGCTTAAATACAACTGCCCAGATGGCTTATCTCATGCCAGACAAACAAAGGCAACTGACTTCTTTCTTCAAAATGTTGGCAACAAAGACCCAGTTATCTGCAAGAAAAATTCTGCAGGCTTTGGGCTTCATCGTATCTTTCATTCTGCTAATTCCGTATGCCAGACTGCATATGAAGAAACTACAATGGTATCTAAAAAGTGTTTGGACTCCACATTGCCACAGCCTGGAAACATTAATTACCCTCATTCCCTGCTTGCAGCAGGAGTTTCAATGGTGGGCACAGGCCTGTCACCACAACAAGGGACAGCCATTCACTTTACCCACAGCCAGGCAGACACTAACAGTGGACACATCAGATTATGCCTGGGGGGCCCACATGACAGGAAAATGTATTCAGGGCACATGGCCCACAAGCCAGATGCATCTTCATATCAATCAAAAAATATGCTAGCTGTTCAGAATGCCCTGACAGCTTTCAAGGATCTACTTCATCCAGGACAACTACTGATAGACTGACAATACTACAGTCATATGGTACATAAACAAGCAGGGAGGCACACATTCCTATCCCCTCTGCAGACAAGCCAGGATTTTGTGGTACACAGCATTGACTTATCAAGTTCACATGCTAGCATAATTCCTGCCAGGGGAAATAAATACTCTGGCAGACGAACTAAGCAGAAACCTCATGGATCCCCACGAGTGGAAACTGGATCCACAAGTCTTCAGCATGATAACAAGGAAATGGGGATTCCCAGACAGATCTATTTGCCTCCCCTCACAACTGCCAACTACAGAGATTCTGCATGAGGATTTATCACAAGCAAGCATGGAAAGTGGATGCCCTGTCCTTCAGCTGGAAAAACCTAACAGTATATGCCTTTCCTCCAGTGCTTCTCCTCCCCAAGGTACTCCTAAAGGTCAGACAAGAGAAGCCAAAACTGATACTGATTGCCCCAGACTGGCCACGCCAGCACTGGTACCCAATCCTAAAGAACTTGTCTCAAGATCCAGTCAGGACATTGCCTCAAACTTCTCATTTACTGACCCAACAAAACAATCAGATCCTGCACAGCCAACTCAGGACCTTTAAATCTGGCAGCATGGCGGATAATGTAGCCATTCAGACCACTCCTCTCTCCAAAGCTGTAATGGATGTTATCCTGGAGACCAGGAGGCCCAGTACCAGAAAATCATATGCAGAAAAATGGAAGAGATTCTGTGCTTGGAACCAGGAACAGGGAAGCAACACGTTTGTAGATTTTACAATACTTAACTGAGATGCTGGACAAACGCCTATCCTTTTCATCAATTAAGATTCATGCCTCTTCCATTTCAGCCCATTACAATACGGAACCACCTATCTTTTCTCATCCTTTAATAAGGCAATACCTCAGAGGGGCCAAAAACATAAGACCTCCAAGGAGAGCACCAGTACCTGCATGGGACCTCAATTATGTCTTGGAAAAACTTACATTGCCTCCTTTTGAGCCAGCCTCAGCAGCTGATATAAAATTCTTATCCTGGAAAACAGCTCTGCTCCTAGCAGTAACCTCTGCAAGACGAGTCTCTGAGTTACAGGCACTCATGGCCGTGGAACCTTTTATCATTTTCCATCAAGACAGAGTTTCTCTGAGGACAAACCCTACATTTATGCCTAAGGTGGTGTCCAGTGTGGCCCTTAATCAAACCATTCACTTGCCTACCTTTTATCCAAACCCACAGAAGAAGGGGGAGAGTCTTCTGCATTCTTTGGACATACACAGACAGCTACGCTTCTACTTGGACAGAACTAAAGCTTTCAGAAAGACTGAGCAACTTTTAGTGGCATATGCAGCAGGATCACAAGGAAAGGCTGTCTCAAAACAGACTATTTCAAAATGGATAGGCCATTGCATTCGTTTCTGCTACTCACACCATGGCAAATCAGTGCCTAAGGGCATTATGCCACATTGTACCAGAGCAGTAGCCACTTCAGCAGCCTTCCTCAGAGGAGTACTAACCAAATACATCTTAGAGGCTGCAACTTGGAGTTCAGTGCACACTTTTACAAAACACTACCACTTACCTTTCTACTCTAAATCCAGAGCAGGCTTTGCCACTGCAGTTCTGCAGGGCCTCATAGCCTCTCCTAATCCTATTTAGCACAGCCACCTATCCTCAGCTTTGGGATTCAACCCAAGAGTAATGACTGCAACAGTGAAACACAATGAATATAGTACAGTTGTGTACCTACCATAAATGTAGATGTTCGAGTGTATTCACTGTTGCAGTCCAGGTTACCCTCCCACCATCCCCCTATCATTTGCTTGTTTTTTATCTGTGCTTCTCTATTCTATACAACCTTTGTGGTGTATTTGCTTTTAGATGAAGGAAATGTTTACTTTAGTGCATGCATGTTTATTGGCATAATCTATTTAACCTACCCTTTTGGGGGCACCTGACATCTGGGGCAAGAAAAACTGAAGAAAATGGCATCGGCTGCATCTTTTATGCCCCTGGCGCACTGACGTCAGGGAAGAGGCGACAGCAACCGACGCCAGACCAGGACTTTGGAATTCAGGCCGACTGTGGGTAGCCTGCCAGCAGGATAACCCACTAGCAGGATAACCCAAGAGTAATGACTGCAACAGTGAATACACTCGAACATCTACATTTATGGTAGGTACACAACTGTACTTTCTCTTCACTTCCCTTTGGCTTATCTGTTGCGCCCAGGTTATTTACAAATTGCCTAGCTCCAGCCATTGCTTTTTGCAGGCAGAGAAGTATTCAGATTTACCCATACTTGGACGGTTGCCTGATTCAGGCGGAAAGTCAGGACTTGCTACTACAGCACCTTGCATTTGTAAAGAGACTTCTAACTTCACTGGGTTACACCGTCATCGAAAAGAAATCACACCTAATACCCTGCCAACAGATTTTATTCCTGGGAGCAAGCTTGAACACAACGTCCCAGATGGCATTCCTCACTCCAGAGAAATAAATTTATTTGACAACTTACTTCAACCTACTGGCCACAAAAACTCCGCTATCTGCAAGGAAAATACTGCAAGCTCTGGGGTTCATGGCCTCTTGCATTCTGTTAATTCTATATGCAAGACTGCATATGCGGAAACTTCAATGGTATCTAATAAGTCTATGGTGTCAACATTTTCAGGACCTGGAAACAACAATTCCTGTCATTCCATGTCTAAGGGCAGAGCAGAGGCCTGCAACTACAACAAGGGACTCCCTTTACCCCCTGCCGTCCAAACCCTAACAACAGATGCATCAGACTATGCATGGGGGCTCACATGGCAGGGCAGTGCATTCAGAGCAACTGGAACCCAAAGCACCTGCATATCAATCAAAAAGAAATGTTAGCTGTACAGAATGCTCTGACAGCCTTATTTTTCCAGGACAACTGTTGGTAGACAGACACCACAGTGATGTGGTGCATAAACAAGCAGGGGGAACACATTCTTACCCACTCTGCAGACTAGCCATGGCTCTGTGGAACACAGCCTTGAGCAACCACGTGTACCTACAAACTCAGTTCCTGCCAGGCAAACTAAATTCACTGGCAGACGATGTAAGCAGAAATCTCATGGCCCCACACGTATGGAAACTGGAACCCAAAATATTCAAACTTTTTGGGGAACAGATAGGGGACACCAGAGGTGGACCTGTTTGCTTCCCCTCAGAGCTATCAATTGAACAAATACTGCACCAGAACTCACCACAGCCAAGCTTGGAAGGTGGATGCCCTGTCCTTTTCCAAGGAACGCCTTAGTCTATGCCTTTCTCTCTCTGCCTCTCCTCTCAGTGGTTCTACTAAAGATCAAATAGGACAAGCCAAGGACAATTCTGATTGCACCAGACTGGCCATGCCAGCACTGGTATCCTGGCTAATCCCCTGAACTCCTCTCTAGCAACCCTCAGTAAGCAGGTGCTGGATGTCATTCTTGAGTCAAGGAGGCCTAGTACTAGAAAATCCTATTCAGAAAAGTGGAAAAGATACATTTCCTGGAGCCAGTTCTCAAGGGATGGGCACAACTGTGTACCTAGCTTACCTCATATACTAGATTACTTAACAGAAATGCTCCACAAGGGCTTATCCTTCTCTTCAATTAAGATTCATGCCTCTGCCATCTCAGCTGATTATAATATTGAGCCACCCTCTTCTCTCATCCTCTGGTAAAACAGTTCCTTAGACAAGCCAAAAATTTAAGACCCCCCCACCCCCCCAGGAGAGCTCCAACTCCAGCCTAGGACCTTAACTTTGTATTGGAAAAACTTACACCCCCCCCCCTTTGAATCGGCTGCTACAGCAGAGTTGAAATTCCTCTCATGGAAAACAGCTTTGCTTCTAGCCATCACTTCAGCAAGAAGAGTGTCTGAACTGCAGGCCCTTATGGCGGTGGAACCCTCATCTTCCATCTGGACAGGGTTTCCCTCAGGACTAACCCATCTTTTATGCCTAAGGTGGTGTCTACTGTGGCTTAAAACCAGTCCATTCATTTGCCTACTTTTTTCCCGAATACTCAAAATAATGGGGAAAGGATACTGCATTCTCTAGACATGCACAGACAGCTGAGTTTCTATTTGGACAGGACTAAGCCTCTCAGAAAATCTGACCAGCTGCTAGTCAGCTTTGCTGCAGGGGCGGAGGGGAAGGCCATTTCAAAGCAAACCATGTCTAAATGGATAGCACAATGCATCCATTTCTGCTACAAGCACCATGGAAAACCTACCCCACAGGGGATAAGAACACATTCCACTAGGGTTACATCTATCTCTACTGCATTTCTCAGAGGAGTCCCTACCAGGGACATTCTGGAAGCTATAATCTGAAGCTCTGCACACACTTTCACCAAGCATCACCACCTGCCTATCTTTTCTAAATCCAGAGTTGGATTTGCCACAGCAGTCTTACAGGGCCTGATTGCAAGTCCTAATGCTGCTTAATCTACGTCCACCCTTCCTTAGCTTTGGTAATCTACCCAAATTTGCTGACTGCAACATTGAAACACAAAGAACATAGTACCGTTGTGTACACTTACCATAAATGTAGATGTTCGAGTGTATTCACTGTTGCAGTTCTGGTTTCCCTCCCTCCAGCCCCCTGATTGTCTTTGCTTTCACCTATCCTTTTTGGTTTGGCATAACTTTTCCTATGTGTATTTGCTTTTTGCTGGGAGTGTTCCACACTATATAATTGCTTCCTATTTTGGGGGCACCTGACTTCTGGTGCAAGAAAAACTGATGTAATGGCTTCGGCTACATGTTTTGTACCACTGACAACCTGGCGTCATGGAAGAAGCGACAGCATCCGACCCAGAAATCCCAAGACTCTGGTATTCAGCCCAGCTGAGGGCTACCTGCAGGCAGATAATCCAAATGTGATGACTGCAACAGTGGATATGTTCTAACATCTACATTTATGATGTGTACACAACTGTACTTTCTTCTGGCCTCACCTATTTTACCACCCTTGGAATCTGGATTTGATTCCCGACCTCCTGAACCACCCAGCAGGCGTGATTTACCTAGGCATCTGAAAACTAAATCTTGTGGCCTGGTTTCTCCAATTCCATTAATAGCCAGATGACCAATGCTGTTTTCCTCTGTCTTCCCATAAACCCTAAGCATGAAAATTCTGTGCAAGTAAATGGAAAACATTTGTTTACTGGGCACAAAATCATATTGAACCTTTTTCAGTAGGTCATTTTTTTGACATCAGACGTGAATGCCAGAGGAACACCTTATCCAAATGCTTATTAGAAAACCCCAGACATTCTGGTTTTAAATTTATCATTCTGGACTGTGTGGAGATGGACAAGCTTGAACGGAACAGGATGTCAGTGATGTTTTGCAGAAAAAAGGTTTATGTTGGACGCTGAAATTAAATGCTTTCAGAAAACCAGGACTTGACTACCATTGACAAAAAATAAATAAGATACCAAGCCTCCCAGGCTAATAGGCAAACATCACTTTATTAAACAAAGATACAGATTGATGAAGCGATAAGTTAATCGTGAAAGTGCTTACCTGTATCTTTGGTTAATAGTGTTTGCCTTTCAGCCTGGCATGCTCAGTATTTTATTTTTTTTGTTTGCATTTGTTAGTTACCATGCCGTTTCCTGTGCCTGTTTTTTGTTTAGTTACTTAACTACTATTGCTGTATTAATAGTGCAATTAATAGGTGCAATTAATGACGAGATTTTTAATTTCCTTAACGTTGAACATCCTACCATCCCCATAGCTTTTGGTATTCCTAAAACACACAAGGATGTCTCTGACCCCCCCCCCCCCCCCATACAGGCTTATTATTTCTGGCTCGAACAGTATCACCTACCCATTAGGAGTATTTATTGACCGTATGGTTAGAGAAGCATTGGCACCTATTGAACACATTTTAATAGATTCATGGGATTCTCTCTGGAGGATTAAGGGACAGTATTATGACAAGAATGTTTTTCCACCATAGATGTGGTCGATCTTTTTACTTCAATCCCACATGACAAGGGGTTTGAGTTTTTTTATGATGTTTTGGTGGAGAAAACTAGTTTGAGTCATAGTATGATTAATTTCATTCTAGAACTGATGGAAGTGATTCTCAAAAACAACTTTTTCTGTTTTGGTGGGGTGTAGCAATGGGCAACAGTTGTGTACCATTGTTTGCCAATCTTGTTTTTAAATGGGAAACATAGTATGTTTTTGGGTCATTTTATAATGAAAATTGGTCAATGTACCTCAGATTTTTGGACATTTTTATTCTGTGGAAGGGTGGTGAGACAAGTTTTTGGACTACTTGAACGGAATTTGTGATTATTTTAAATTTACTGGTGATAGTGGGAATTCATCTATCAATTATTTAGATGTGAAATTAATGAAAGAAGAGAGTATTAATTGATGTTCTTCGTCTCACATTGCTGCAGTCATAACCTGTGGGTAGTCCGCTGTCCTCGGTCGGCCCGAATACCAAAGTGTTAGGCTGGCGTCGGTCATAGTCGCTCTGATCTGACATCAGTACGCAGTGGTACTAAAGCGCATGACCGACGCCATATCCTCAGTCTTTTTTGCCGCATGGTCCGAAGCAGAAGCAGCATTTGCAAGTGCCGTTCGGCGTCCTGAAATTTTCGTATTCTGAGTTTCAGACCGAAGACCAAGTTGGGCTAAGTACCCCGTTGGGGAATATTTTTGTCTTTTCTTGCCTCAGTTAAATCCGGATGTCAGAAAAAGTTAATAATTGTATTTCTTGTGGGAAACAGATACCTCATAGGGACTACCACTCTCTCTGTATTCCTTGCTTGGGGCCTGAGCACGACGTAGTCGGGTGTCGCTTTTGCGCTAGATTTAATAAGCGCACCATTAAATGCAGGTTAGATTGTGGCTAGACTTGTTTTTGGTAAGCGTTGCAACTACAACATGCCGTCGGATCCTCCGACGCCCGCTACCGCTAAGAAGCGAAAAGAGAAATCGTTAAAGTCTAAGCAGGATGAGTCGTCCGTTGCGGACGCCGGTTCTTTGGAAACTACGGTGGAATCTGTGGATCCAGCCGAGGTTTCAGCTGAGTCTCAGGGGGAGCCTTTAATATTGCAGGAATTGGCCTCTCAGGAGTCAAGTCAGGCCGAGGGGGCCTCTCAAGTTTCTGTAGTCCCTTCTTTACATAAGGTTGTTAGGCCTTCTACTTCTGTCACTAAAGCACCTTCTAAAGCTAGGCCTGGTCTTTCTGGCACAGGCGTCAGCCCTAGTTCTGCAGGCTCTGTTCCTAAAAACATATGCTGAAAATGGCAGAGGATTCGATTACTTTAATCAGAGGTTCTATGCTCCCTCCAGATAAGAGGCCTAGGGTAGAGACAGAGGTGGAGGGTTTGGAGCATTCCTCAGATTACTCTGAGTCTTCAGCTGAGGACATTCAGGATTTTCCTCCCTATTCTGATTCGGATGCAGAGGACTCCTGTCCTTCTGCTTCTCCTCCAGAGGATTTTTCTTTTTCTGAAACCCTGCATTCCATGAGGGAGCATTTTAAGTGGGAAGGTCAGGATTTCTCCGATTCTAAGAGGCTTAGGGAATTTTGTTTTACCACAGCATAGGCCCTTGGCCATTCCCCCTGTTTTGGATGTTGTTCAGGATGTTTTTTCTGAGGCTTCCCTTAATCCTGATTCTTTACCTCCGGCCCCTGTCAAGCCAGACAGGTATTACAGAGTTCCAGAGGCTCATAAATATTTATATAAGAGTCCTAGAGCTGACCCAGAAACTATTAGCCAGGGACCTAAGGGTGTCGGCTTCTGTAGTAAAGAATCCAGTTCCTCTGGATAAAGATTCTAGAGCTTTGGATAGGTGGGGTAAAAAAGTGTATACCTCCTCCACACTAGCTATGAGGGCTTTGAATTGCCAGTTTCATATGCTGAAGTACCAGAATTTTCTGTTAAGTCAGTTGAAATCTAAGGTAGATGCTTTAGCTGAGGGTATAGAGTGTAAGGAATTGCAGGATTTAGTTCATGCCTCTGATCAGGTAGGTAAGCATTCCTTGCAGTGTGGCTTTGATGCTCTTCTGGCTTCTTCCAGGGTGGCTGCCACTGGTTCAGTTATTCGTAGGCACGCCTGGCTTAAGGATCAGAATTTGTCAGAGCATGTTAAAGCTCGAATTTTGGATGCTCCTCAATCTGAAGTTCTTTTTGGTTCTCCTGTGGAGTCCGTTTTGAAGAAAATGGAAGACAAAGCTAAGTCCATGCAGACAGTTAAGGAATTTTTACAAGTGCAGCCCCCTAAGTTTAGCAGAAATTGGCCTGCAAAAGGATGGGCATATCCTTCTTCCGATTACCAGTCTAAGGGCAGATCTAGACGTGGTAGGGGCAGAGCTCATGCTCAGGGTTCTTTCAGACCTAGGACGTGGAGTTCTCCTGCACAATCTTCTGGTGAGGGCAGGGGTCAGCCTTTTCGTAAACAGACCCTATGACCTGTATCTCCAGCTGCCAGATTCCTCCTGTCTGGCAGCTCCTCTAGGAGGAAAGTTGGCACTGTTCAAGCAAAATTGGCTTTTGGTCACCCAGGACAAATGGGTGTTGGACATTATAGACCGGGGCTACAAGTTTTTTTTTCACACCTTGCCTCCTTTCAAAGGCATGCCGGACGTACCTCCTCAGCAAAGGCTGGAGGCTCACAAACAGATTTCTTTACTTTTAAAAATGGGGGCTATTCAGGTGGTACCTCCGTCAGAAGTAGCCCTAGGATTTTATTCTCGCCTGTTCCTTGTGCCAAAGAAGGGGAACACTTGGAGGCCAATTCTGGATTTGTCTATTCTCAACACATACCTAGACATCCCAAAATTCAAGATGTTAACTTTACAGCAACTTCTGCCTCTGCTGGGCAAAGATCACTGGATGGTAACTCTGGATCTCAAAGAGGCTTATCTTCACATTCCTATCAGGCCCAGTTGCAGGAGGTTCCTGCATTTTCGGGCTGGTACTTTTCATTATCAGTTCTCTGCATTGCCCTTTGGCTTATCTACTGCTCCCAGGGAGTTCACAAAGGTCCTGGCTCCTGTGATAGCCTTCTTAAGACTAAGAGGAATACAAATTTATCCTTATCTGGACTATTGCCTGATTCTTACTCAAGACAAAGTCACGTTACTTCAGCATCTACAGTATGTAATGGCAGTGTTAAGGTGCCTAGGGTGTTCTGTGAACGAAGTCCAGTCTAGTACCCTCTCAGGACATGTGCTTTCTGGGTGTGAGACTGAATACAGCCTCTCAGATGGCTTTTCTGACCCGGACAAACAAAGAAATATTCCCCTATACTTTAAGCAATTATCCCTTCTGTCCAGGCTGACTGCAAGGACAGTCCTTCAAGCCTTGGGGTTCATGGCGTCTTGTATTCTGGTACTTCCCAATGCCAAACTACATATGAGGAAGCTACAATGGTATCTCAAAAGCATATGGACTCAACACTGCCACGATTTGGACACTGTCATTCAGATAATACCTTGCATCCAAAGGGAGTTTTTGTGGTGGGCTCAGGAATGTCACCTAAACAAGGGACTCTCTGTGACCCGACCAGAGGTGAGTCAGATCCTATCGACAGATGCCTCGGACATGGCTTGGGGAGCACATTTCAATGGGAGATGGGTTCAAGACACGTGGCCTCCCAGACTACAGCATTTGCATATCAACATGAAGGAGATGTTAGCAGTCCAATTTGCTCTGATGGATTTCAAGGATCTACTTCAACCAGGACAGCTGTTGATTCAAACAGACAACACAACAGTCATGTGGTACATCAACAAGCAGGGGGGAACCCATTCGTACCCTCTTTGCAGACAAGCTATGATTTTGTGGGAGACTGCTCTGAGTTTGCACCTCACTCTTCAAGCAAGGTTTCTGCCAGGAGCACAGAACTCCTTAGCAGATGTTTTGAGCAGGCAACTGGTGGACCCCCACGAGTGGAAATTGGATCCTCATGTATTTCAACAGTTGACAGTGGCTTGGGGAACTCCAGACATAGATCTATTCGCGTCCCCACAAAATTTCCAACTGCCAAAATATTGCACAAAGATGTTTCACCCAGAAGCTTGGAAAGTGGATGCTCTATCTTTCAGTTGGAACAACCTTCACGTCTATGCCTTTCCTCCTCTGCCTCTCCTTCCCAAGGTGCTCTTGAAGGCCAGACAGGACAAGCCTTGTATGATCCTTATAGCTCCAGATTGGCCACGTCAGCACTGGTACCCCTTGCTGAGGAGTTTAGTTCGGGAGCCTCCTTGGCCTTTGCCAACAATTCCAAACTTTTTGTCTCAAGAAAGCAATCATTTCCTCAATGTCAGGATACAGTCCCTGCATCTGACAGCCTGGCATATTCTGTTTTAGACCCTGGGGGGTCGCAGCTTCCTCAACAAGTTTTAAATGTCATTTTGGAAGCCAGGGCCTAGTACAAGGAAAGTTTATGCTGATAAATGGAGGAGATTTTTTCTTTGGAGCACAGCAAAGAGCTTTGATGTTTCACGCCCTAATTTGAGTGTTACACTACAGTACCTTACAGACTTACTAGACAAGGGTTTGTCTTTCTCCTCCGTGAAAGTTCATGCTGCAGCCATTTCTGCTCACTATGACTGTGATCCACCATTATTTTCTCACCCTTTGTTTAAGCAATTTCTTAGAGGGGCAAAGAACATAAGACCCCCACGTAGAGCTCCTACTCCTTCCTGGGATCTCAATTTTGTGTTGGAAAAACTGACTTTACCTCCTTTTGAACCTGCAGCTACATCTGAGTTGAAGTTTTTGTCTTGGAAGACTGCTTTTTTGTTGGCCATTACGCCTGCTAGAGGGTATCTGAATTACAGGCTCTAATGGCAGTTGAACCCTTCCTAATATTTCATAAGGATAGGGTATCCTTGCGTACTAACCCTTCTTTTATGCCTAAAGTTGTTTCTGATGTGGCCTTGAACCAATCTATTCATTTGCCTACTTTTTATGCTGATCCCCAAAATAAAGGGGAAAAATTTTGCACACTTTGGATATTCACAGGCAGTTACGTTATTATTTGAGCAGAACTAAAGGGTTCAGGCAGTCTCAACAGTTATTCATTTCTTTTGCCTTGGGTTCACAAGGAAAACCTGTTTCAAAGCAAACTATTTCTAAGTGGATTAGCCATTGTATTGCTTTTTGTTATTCTCATCATGGAAAGGAGGTTCCGGCTGGGATTAGACCTCATTCCACTAGGGCTACTGCCACTTCTACTGCTTTTTTGAGGGGAGTAGCTACTAAGGATATTTTGGAGGCAGCTACGAGTTCAGTGCACACTTTTACTAAACATTACCATCTCCCTCTTTATTCCAAGTCTAGGGCTGGGTTTGCCACTGCAGTTTTACAGGGCATGTTAGCAGCTCCTAGTGCTTTTTGATTTTGCCAACCTCCCTTACCTTTGCTTTGGGATTCTACCCACAGGTTATGACTGCAGCAATGTGAGACGAAGAACATAGTACAGTTTTGTACCTACCATAAATGTAGATGTTCGAGGATCCACATTGCTGCAGTCCAATTTACCCTCCCTCCTTCCCCTCTGTAGTTTAGGGTTGCTCTGTTGCTTTTGGGGTGATTATTTTGTCTGTAATTGGTGGTTAGGTATTTTCTATTTTTGGCTATGGCCTCCTTTTTTTAGGCCTTCTGACATCTGGGGCAAGAAAGACTGAGGATATGGCGTCGGTCATGCACTTTAGTACCACTGCGTACTGACGTCAGATCAGAGCGACTATGACCGACGCCAGCCTAACACTTTGGTATTCGGGCCGACCGAGGACAGCGGACTACCCACAGGTTATGACTGCAGCAATGTGGATCCTCGAACATCTACATTTATGGTAGGTACAAAACTGTACTTTTTACTTCATGTGTATATCGAAAACCAACATTTTCTAATGATTACTTGGAATTTTCAACTAGCCACCCAATATCTGTGAAAAGGAATATATTAAAAGGGCAAATGGTACGAGTTGCCCGTATGTGTTCAAATTTTGATTTGTTTAAAGCAGAGGTGGACAAATTGGTTAATATGCAGAGACAAAGTAGCACTCACGACAAACTTCCATGCCCACACACAAAATAACCAAGTCCAATTGTTCAAAAACAAAAATGTAGCATGGAGATGCAGAAGCTTGAATATTAAATGTCCATGAACTGTCGAATACAACCACTGCCAAAACACAGCACCATATACTGTTCAAGTTCAATACGTAAAACTACGAAAGTCTCAAAATACTTTTCAGTACCATCTAGGGTTTTTCAAGTTTCCATCAGTCACCTCCACTGAGCAATAGCTTTTAAGGTACACAAAAAATCCAAGCGTTCAGCGAAGTAGAAGCAAAATAATTTATTGAAACACCCGGCTAGTGCTTTATTGTAGGTTTATCATTGATACTCCTTCCGTTTCACTTGGACCTACCCAGACAATAGTTAATTTTGTGGCAGGCACATGCACCTCTCAGGGTTTGGTATATTTAGCTGTTTGCCAGATCTGTGGTCATTTTTATGTTGGAAAAACAGAAAGGCGTTTGAGTAGGAGAATCTATGAGCATATGTTTAGTATTTTGAAAAAGGATGACAATAGCGCCTTATACAAACATATTAAAATTAATAATGTTGACCACTATTTCAGATGTGGTATCTTGGAAATTGTAGGTAAGAACTTTAGGGGGGGTGATTGGGGTAATCAGTTGCTTCGGGCTGAAGTTAGATGGCAGTTGAGGTTAAATGCCACAGTTCCCCCAGGCTTAAATGAACACATTAGTTTAAAGCCCGAACTTGGGTATCGAGCAACACAATTTTGACAACTGTTTTTTAACACACTAGTACATTTTTTTTATATATCTTGGCAACTTCAATTTTAAAATTTATTTTTAAAAAATACATGTCATATAATTTTTACAGTTGATTGTGTATTCGTAAGACATGCAGTTTTACATGTGGAATTTCAAGTTAAGGTTGAAAATACACTGTCACTTTAATTCTGAATTGTTTTTTTAATTGATGGTATTAGGTACATATAAAAATGGTGATGGTATCCATTGTTAACTGTTTTGATGAAGTTTATCGACGAAAGCGCTTGACCGGTTTTGTGGATTAACTTTTGTACAGTGGAATTTTTTTACGTGGATCGAATAAAGGTGTTTTTTCAACTTGTGGTTGTAGGTAATTGGCTCAAGGTGTGGATTGTTGGCTGTTATTTATTTTTTGTTTGCATTTGTTAGTTACCATGCCGTTTCCTGTGCCTATTTTTTGTTTAGTTACTTAACTACTATTGCTATATTAATAGTGTGTTGAATTTACATAAGCAGCCACACAATCTGGAAAGGTTTTTTTAGGGAATTTTTGAGATAATATTTTTATATAGTAAAGGTACCAAATAACTAAAAAAATAATAAAGATGTATAGAATGTGTTTAAATATGCATATGTTAAGTACTTGAACCTCAATTCTGATTTGATTCGATTTAGTACACTCTTGTAACACATCAGAGATTTAAACAGTAGACTCAAAACAAGAATTTTTTTCAAGCCACTAGTACCATAAACTTTTTGTATAATTCACCCATTTAGCATACTGGTCATGCTTTTGCACACACCTTCACACTTTTATACATTACTAGTTTACTTCATCCACTTGCTGTATTTTTGTTTTTTTTTTCCTTACTGGTTTTTACTGTATAATATGTTTGGGGGAGCTGTCAATATGAAAACTGTCTTGACAGGTGTACTTTTTCATCTCAACTGTAAAGCACTGACATTTTTTGTGAGCTGTAAATAACTTGTTTTTTATGCACACTAATACGTATGGATGGATGCTTGTGAGATATTACACAGATATTTATAGTGCTCTAGGTTAGATAGCGGTGTGTGCTTTTTTCTTGTAGCTATCTGGTTAGCTCTTTTTACTTATCTGTGCCTATCTATATATTTTTTAGTTCTCATCACAGACCTGATGAAGGCTTTGTTGCATTAGTTAGCCAAAAGCTGTTTTAGTTAAAAAAAAAAAAAAAAAAAAAATAAAATAAAAAAAATAAAATCACTTTTTATATGTATGCTGTGCATCTGTTAATACCTGAATTGGAACGTGGGTTGCAAATAGGTACTTTTCCTTAACTATGATTTAGTTTGATCTAATGAGTTGGGGTGGGTACTTTCTATTCTTAAATGCATTTTCATGGCCCTTTTTATATTGTTTGCCTGGAACAAGCTGATAAAATTAAACAATACATATATTTTCCACACCTACTTCTTTAAGTGTATAAAACTGATATGTTAAACACTGGAAATTATTGATATTTTTTTTGTTACTGAGGATCACTTGTCTCTGACGAATAACTGCTTGATGTTCTTCGTGTTTCGCTATTGCAGTCATCACACTTGGGTTAACTGCCTGCAGGTCGCCCTCAGTCGGCCCGAATACCAGAGTCTTAGTATTTCTGCTTCGGATGCTGTCGCTTCTTCCATGATGTCAGGTCGTCAGGGGTATAAAAACAGGCAGCTGACACCATTACATCAGTCTTTATTGCCAAGGAGGAGCCAGAAGCAGTTCTTAAGTACCTGTCGGCCACTACCTGAAATTTTTGTTTTTCGAGTTGATAATCCTGAAGTCTTCTAAAACTAAGTACCCCGTTGGGGATCCTTTTTTCTTGCTCTAACCGATGTCAGAAAAAGTTAACAGTTGCCTCGCCTGTAGAAAGCAAGTACCTCAGAAATTTTCATTCTTACTACGTCACTTGTTTAGGCCCAGACCATGATGTCCCTCGCTGTTGGTTTTGTGCCTTGTTTAACACCCAAACCGTTCTTCGTTGGGCTATTTGTTGTTAAATTCTTTTGCTCTCTATCTCCGTATTCCAAAGTAGCTTCGGTAAGCCATCCGACTACCGATCTTCTGAAAAAACGTAAGGATAAAGACAGAGACAGGACCGCATAGGTCTGAAATTGCCAATAGCGCTTCCGTTAACCTAGTTGCCAGTCCGCCGGTACTCAGTGAGGTGCCTTTGCAGCCCTTGATGCATGCTTCTATGGATTCGCATGCCTCTCCTGAGACCCATTCGGAGTCCAGTATGCCACAAGATGCTTCTTCATCTATGGAACCAGCGGCTCTCTACCTTGGATGGGTCTGGAGCCACTGTGCAGGCACCAGTTTCTGTGGGTGTTTTCCGACCTACGGATGTTCGAATCAAACCAACAACTTTTTTAGCCAAAACTACTGAGTTTCTTGGGCCCAAAGTACTGACTACGGCTAGTAAACAGACTACCAAAGAACATGCTCAAGCCCCCCCATGCCACAAAAACAGATGCTTAGAATGGCTGAAGACCTTATAATGCTAATTAGGGGAAGCCAGCCTTCCCCTGCTAAGAGACAAAGAATTCAGTTGCCTTCGGATTCTACATACCAGGAGTCCGATGACTCTGACATTTCTGATTATCAGGACATGCCCTTAACAGCCTCTGAGGATTCAGATGCAGAGGAATCCATTCCCTCTGCCTCCCCTCCAGAGGATTTCTCTTTTGGTGAAACCTTGCATACTTTAGGAGAGCATTTCTATTGGGAATGCCAAGACTATCCTCAGTCCAAAATGATACAGAATTTTTAGAGCTACCTCAGCACAGGCCTTTAGCTAGTCCCCCTGTCCTGGTTGTTATTGTTGATGTTTTCATGGAATCCAGTCTTACTCCAAACACCTTACCTCCGGCCCCTAGGAAACCTGACCGGTACTACCGAGTATTTGATTCTCACAAGTTTCTTTTCAAAATTCCTACTGCTGATCCAGAGATCGTTTCCATGGGACCTAAAGGAATTAAGGCTACTACAGCCAGAAATCCTACCCCCTTTGGATAGGGATTCCAGAGCTTTAGACAGATGGGGTGATAAGGTATATACGTCTGCAACTCTTGCTATCAGGGCATTGAATTGCCAGTTTTACATGCTGAAGTACCAGCAACATATTATGAAACTCATTAAACAAAAAATGATAGTTCCAGATTGTGCAGAAAATAAAGATTTTCAAGAGCTTATGCATTCTGCAAAGCAAGTTAGTAAGCATACTTTGCAGTGTGGTTTTGATGCACTAGAAGCATCTTGCAGGGCTGCAGTCACTAGCTCTGTACTGAGAAGATATGCTTGGCTGAAGGAGCAGACCTTGCCAGATCATGTCAAATCCAAATTACTAGACGCTCCTTTAAACAAGGACGTTTTGTTTGGCACCAAAGCAGAAGTTCTTAAAAACATGGAAGAAAAAGCTAAATCTATGCAAACTATTAAAGAATTCTTACAAGTGCAACCACCTCGATTCAGTAGGCATTGCCCTTCAAAACACTGGTCCTTTCCAGCCCCCTCTAGGCCTTCCCAAACAAGATCCAGGGAGAAACAGACCACGCAGACTACAGTCTCTGGGTATGCAGAGATCTAAGCAAGGGACTGCTCCCACCCCTAAAACACGGAGTGGTAAGCCACCGCCCTATGGAAAAAGTTCACAATGACTTATCAACTCTATTTCCCAGTCCTCCCCTTTTGCTTGTGCCCCTAGGAGGAAAACTTGACCTTCATGCAAAAAACTGGATGTCCATCACTCAGGACCGATGAGTTGTCAAATTTGTATCCCAGGGGTACAAATTTTATTTCCATTCACTGCCAAATCCAAGCTGGTTTCCAGACCTCCCTCCAAACCAGTGGGCAGAGGCTCAAAACCAAGTTCTTTCCCTGCTCAACATCAGAGCTATTCAGCCAGTTTCAGTAGAACAAAGGGGTCAGGGTTTCTACTCCAGGCTATTCCTGGTACACAGGAAACCGAGCTTGTCGCGCCCAATCCTGGATCTTTCAATTCTCTACACCTTTTTGGTGGTCCCAAAAATTCAAGATGCTTACCCTGCAACATCTTCTCCCAGTGTTAGCCAAGGATGTCTGGTTAGTCACCCTAGACTTAAAAGAAGCTCATCTGCACATCCCCATCAGGGAGTCATGCAGTAAATGTCTACATTTCAGGGCAGGATCTATGCATTATCAGCTCTCTGCACTTCCCTTTGGTTTATCTACTGCGCCCAAGGTATTCACAAAATGCCTGGCTCCAGCCATTGCATACTGCAGGCAGAGAAATATTAAAATTTACCCATACTTGGACGGCTGTCTGATTCAGGCGGACAGTCAGGAGTTGCTGCTTCAGCCCCTGACATTTGTAAAACATCATCTCATTTCATTGGGGTACACCATCAACGAAAAGAAATCACAACTGGTGCCCAGTCAAAAGATTGTATTCCTGGGAGCAAGCTTGGACACAACTTCCCAGATGGCATTTCTCACTTCAGAAAAAGCAGGTCTGTCTGACAGAGTACTTCAAGCAAATGGCCACCTGAACCCAGCTAACTGCAAGAAAAATACTGTAAGCCCTAGGGTTCGTGGCCTCTTCTATTCTGCTAATTCCATATGCAAGACTGCATACGAGAAAACTTCAGTGGTACTTAAGTCTTTGTTGCCAACATTCTCAGGACCTGGAAACAGTGATTCCTATCATTCCTTGCCTAAGGACAGAGTTCCTTTGATGGGCAGAGGCTTGCAACCACAACAAGGGACTCCCTTTCTCGCACCCCCCCCCCCCACCAGCCAAACTGACAACAGACTCATCAGACTATGCATGGGGGGCTCTCATGGCAGGTAAATGCATTCAAGGCAAATGGAGCTCAGGACAAATTCATCTGCATATCAATCAAAAAGAAATGTTAGCTGTGCAGAATGCACTGACAGCCTTCAGGTACCTTATCCTGCCAGGGCAACTCTTGATAGACAGACAACACAGCAGTTACATGGTACATAAACAAGCAGGGGGGGGGGGACTCACTCCTACCCACTCTGCGGGTTATCTATGGCCCTGTGGAACACATCCTTAAGGAAGCAAGTGCACCTGCAAGCTCTTTTCCTGCCAGCCAAACAAAATTCACTGGCAGACGACTTAAGCAGAAATCTAATGGACCCACACAAGTGGAAACTGGAACCAAACTCATTCAAACTAATACACAGGTGGGGGGATACCAGAGGTGGACCTCTTTGCGTCCCCCCCAAAACCATCAACTAAACAAATTTTGCACCAAAATTCCCCACAGCCAAGCTTGGAAATTGGATGGCTGTATCTTTCACATGGGAAAATCTCTCAATCTGTGCCTTTCCCCCTCCTTCCAAGAGTAATCCTCAAGATCAATCAGAACGGGCCAAGGAAAATCCTTATTGCACCAGTCTGGCAACGCCAGCACTGGTACCCACTCCTGTGCAGTCTGACAGCATTGCCACCCTAGCACCTACATTAGACCCTCCTCTCTGCTGTCCCAGCAGGAGGGACAGATTTTACATACTCAGCTGCAAACCCTGAACCTAGCAGCCTGGCTTATTCCCTGAATACATCACCAGCAACCCTCAGCAAACAGGCGTTGGATGTTATCCTTGAGGCCAGGAGGCCCAGTACTAGGAAATCCTATTCAGAAAAGTGGAATAGATATTGTTCTTGGAGCCATTCGCAAGGGAAGGACACAGCCTTGTCCTCCTTGCCTCAAATCCTAGATTACGTAGCAGAGCTGCTCCACAAAGGCCTATCCTTCTCATCAGTTAAGATTCATGCTTCTGCCGTCTCAGCTCATTACAATAATGAGCCCACCCCTCTTTTGTCACCCTCTGATCACAGGGGATCAGGCCTCATTCCACGAGGACTACCTCAACCTCTACAGCTTTTCTCAGGGGAGTTCCTACCAGGGACTTCCTTTAAGCTGCAACCTGGAGTTCTGTGCACACCTTCACCAAGCATTACTACTTAACCTATCTTTTCTAAATCCAGAGCTGGATTTGCACCAGCAGTCTTACAAGGCCTGCTAGCCAGCCCTACTACTACTTGACTACCTCCACCCTTCCTCAGCTTTGGAAATCAACCCGTGTGTGATGACTGCAACAGTGAAACACGAAAAACATAGTGCAGTTGTGTACACTTACCATAAATGTAGATGTTCGAGTGTATTCACTGTTGCAGTCTTGGTTACCCTCCTTCCAGCCCCCTGTCTTTCTTATACATTCTACCTGTCCTCTTTTTTGTCCATATCTTATGGAAATGGTTATTACTTTTTACTGGATGTGTTCCACACGATTTGATTGCTTTCTATTTTGGGGGCTCCTGACATTTGGGGCAAGAAAAACTGATGTAATGGCATCGGCTGCCTGTTTTTATACACCTGACGACCTGACATCATGGAAGAAGCGACCGTATCCAGCGCAGAAATACTAATACTCTGGTATTCTGGCTGAGGGCTTACCTACAGGCAGATAACCCCAGTGTGATGACTGCAACAGTGAATACACTCTAACATCTACATTTATGGTAAGTGTACACAACTGTACTTGGCTTTGAACACTGCCTGGGTGTCATGATTTGTGGAAATTATGGTGATTGAGCTCATCAAAAAAGTTTTAAGACTACTAGTTTTTTTGTTTATTTTTTCCTCAACACTTGCATTGGTAAGGTTGGAACTAGACAGATTAATGTGCTTTTTCATTATTTATTTATTTTTTACCTCAAAATTATGGTCATTTGGTGGGACTGTTCTCTTCCTGTGTTTCCCGTTCTACTCTTGCTATATTTCTCCTCTGTCTCTCTTTATCCTAGTGGGTTTCTTAAAATTGACATGTCTTGTCCAAAGGTCAACAAATCCAAGATTGTTTTCATCAGTATTATGACATGAATTGGAGACCATGGCCTCTTCTCCTACATGTCTAGGTACTCATTTCTTTTTTTTTTGTGTGTAGTTCATCCTCTAGAAAAGGTCAGTCATGAAACGTTTCTTTCACTAGAGATGCTGGTAGTTTTGTTGCTCCTCTTTAACGGTTACTCTTCCTTACCTTTAGAGTCTTCTGTTTTTAACTGGCTCTCTGCTTTGATGTAGAGAGAAGCTTTAAGACTACCTTGAGGTTCCCCTTTCCTTCTCTATGAGATTCACTCATCTTTTCCTCAGTTTCTACATCTTCCCTGACAGTTTGCATACTGACTCCTTTTATTTTAAAATGCGTAGGCTTTTGACATGACTCCGTAAGAGATTTGTCTAACCCTTCCACTTAGCACCAAATCTTTGTTCCTTTGTGCTTTCCAATTCTACATAATCTTCACTGGTATTGTATACTCCTGGCAACATAGCTTGTTGAACTTCCACCCCCATGTCTTCTATAGCATATTGATTTGATAAAGTTCTTGGTTAGTTGTAACAACATGTTAAGTTAATTGTAGAGCTATTGGGTGTAACAGTTTACCTTGAAAGGTTTGTATTTCTGCTCGTATTAGAGTGCTCCTTTTTTTCTTACTGTGTGCACACAGTTCTTTAGCTTTCTGTTAACTAGTTGTTTTATGCTTCCAAACATGTTGTGGTCTAACTTATGTAATCGCACTTAGAGTCTGATATCACTTGCATCTCTTTCCCTTTCGCGACAGCATTACAGTTCAGTAACATTACAGTGGCAGAAAGCAAACAGTACAGATGTTCTTCTTTAACATTTCTGCTGCAGCAGCTTTAGGTATATGGGTTTTGTCCTGCTTAGGTTATAATAGCTAGTCAGCTTTCAAAGCTTCAGGGCACTTTCCTTGCACCCAAACCATTAATCAGCTGGAGGTGAGCTGACTAAAAAGAACAGTGTGGGTGACAAGATGTCCAGAACTTTCCTGCTGCCAAAGTGCTCCTCTTGTAGGCTTTTGAGGATCAATAGCTAGTATGTCCTATTGCTAGGCAGATAAGTTCCCTTCTGAGAGAAAAAAAAATCCACATTTCCTTTTTATAGCCGAAATTAAACTTTTTTTTTCAAAGTTTAAAAATATTTTTAATAGTTTATCTGATGTTGTGTTTTCCATCCTTCCTTAATGGTTGGATATTTGGTACTGACTCTGATGCAGCTTCAGCCACTGTAGAGTTTGGATCTAAGTCCCAGCCTTCACTCCTTACCCATAGTCTCCTCCTGCCCATGTAAGCCTGAGCTAATTCTTGGATACTTTTCATCTTTTTGTGTGTAATATATTACTTTGAAGTTAAAAAGTTAGAGGTTTCTCTTTGGCACCTTCTCTCTCACTTCATTGGTACCCTTTCTGTACTGTTTCTCAAGTGAGTGCAGCAAATCATAACCAGAAACTACTCAATCCTTTTTCTGTCTTAACCCCTGACTTCAAGAAAAGAAGCAGTTTTAGGGGGAAAAAGCTGCTAGACAATAGTCATCCAGGAGGTCCCACCAGATGATCATGGATCTGGAACTTACTGGAGATACTTTTTAGTGTCAGAGAAAAACTGGGACCATAGGCCAGTTTTGGACCTAAGCCATCTCAGTCAATGTGTCAGACAGTGTTACAGGTGCAGTCCATAATGAGAGAGGATGATTGGATGTGGTCGTTAAACCTTCAGGACACTTGCTACCACAGAAAGATGGACAGGCACTTCTGCTTCTAGCTGTGAGACGTTCATTTCCAATTCAGAGCACTGCCCTTTGGTCTCACCACAGCGCCTAGGTGTTTGTGTGTGGCAATAGTCACAGAGCACCTCAGACTGCAAAGGTTCAGAATGTTCCTGTACCTTACCTTGACGAGTGGCTCATCACTGCCCTCACCAGGAATCTTCTCATCCATGCAAAGGACACCTTACTCCAACTTTACAATGAGCAAGGCATTACAGTGAACTCTGCCAAGTTCCTTCTTTCTCAAACAGTGCATTTTATACGATCAGATGTGGACACAAGATACTAAATAACAAGACTACCAGGGAAACAGAATTGCCACAGTTCACAGACAAGCATTGCTCTTTCCTGTCAGAAGCTGTCGCTCGTCCGGTCAGGATAAAACAGATAAGCAGTTGTGGGTTCAGTTCAAGCAGCTTTATTACACACACATCACGTGCACACACATCACACGCACACACATCACGCGCACACCCACATCAGGAATGATGCTTTGTAACTTAAATGTATAAACAGACTACCACAGTCATACTTGTTACCACTCTGGCTGTTCTCTCAAAAGGGTGAATTCTATCAGGTTCATTGTAGGAAAACTGAATGGACAGAAAAGAGTTGTAGAAGGGTAACTTTGAGACTTTTAACTCTTTATATCTGAGTGACGCCTCCAGGTGCATCTGCAGTTAACTCCTACTGACTCCTCTAGGCATCAAATATTGCTTGTTCATATTTGCATCAATAATTCTAAAACCATGCAATGTACAAAGATTTAAAAGATTTCATCTTAAAGGTCACACAGTAGCAAACTCAAGTGCATTAATATTTGACCTGTGTCTAGTGCAGGTTAATAGATGTTAACTGTTGCTTTTATGGTATTACTTTATATAGATATAATTTTCACATTTTTCTAAATATTTCAACAACCAAGTAACAGACAGAACTCCTTAGCCTCGTATGAAAGCTCTCAGCTAAATTAGTCAAATGCTGCTGACACTATTTATGTAACTTGAGTGGTTGCTGAGATATTGTAAGTTTACAAAATATTAGAAATGTAATAGTTACTTTGTTTACTGTGACTTTTAAAATTTGGTTTAAGACCTAGAACATAAAGAATACTAGCACTATAAAATCATTTGTGCTGACGTGTTTGCCATTTATACTACTTTAATAATCCTTATGGTTTCAGAGATATGAACATTTATTTGTTTGAAATGTGAGGATATAATTTGAATCTGTGAAAAGGCTTAGGCTCCACCCATTAGAGTGAATGAGTTAAATGTGGCAAATGCAAGCAGTGCCACTTTTATCTTGAATATGACGAGTATTTTCAGTACTCATTTAAATATGAATATATTTGTATACCAAAGGTACAGTTGTGGTTCGAAAGGGGCTTATATTGGAAAGACGTAGGAAGCTTTCTCATAGAATTTATGAACATTCGTTAGCAATAGGAAAAGGGGACACTAGTAATACCCTAATGAGACATGTTTTGCAGTGTGATAGTTAAGAAAAATTCCATTTTTTTGTACTAGATTCTGTTGACATGAGTGACTTCTCTGGCAACTAGAACGTGCTTTTAGAATGCCGAGGGTCAGAATGGCAAATTGGAGTATATTCAGGTAAATATCCTGGTTTAGGTGAAACTGTCAACATAAAATGATTTTTACGAACACGGAATTTAAACTTGTAGATATTCTTCGTGTTTCACTGTTGCAGTCCTTACATTTGGGTTATCTACTTGCAGGTAGCCCTCAGTCGGCCTGATTAGCAAAGTCTTGGGCCCTGTGTCGTTTGCTGTCTCATCTTCCATGATGTCAGGTAGTCAGGGCTGTAAAGCATGCAGCTGATGCCATTACATCAGTCTTTCTTGCCGTGCGTTGCCTGAAGCAGAAGCAGTTCTCAATTGCCGGTCAGCCGACTCCTGAAATTTTCATTTTTGAGTTTCAGATCCGAAGTCTTCAAAAACGCTAAGTTCCCCGTTGGGGATCCTTTTTTTCTTGTTCTAAACCGATGTCCGTTAAAGTTAACAATTGTATTACTTCTGGAAAGCAAATACCTCATAAAGATTTTCATTCGTACTGCATTCCTTGCTTAGTCCCAAACCACGACGTCTCTCACTGTCGGTTCAGTTCTAGAACTATTCGTCGTCTGTTCATTTTCGTTTCAAACTATTTTGGTACTCTGTTCAGTTATCCAGAAATGCTTCGGTAAGCCGTCTGACCACCGACATTCTGAAAAAACGTAAAGATAAAGACAGACAGACCTCATAGGTCCAAAGCTACTGACAACGCCTCTGTTAAGCTAGTCGCCAGTTCGCCTGTACTCAGTAATGCACTTTTGCAGCCCTTGATACCTGCTACTTCATATTCGGCGGCCTCTACTGAGACCCATTCAGAGTCCGATATGCCGCGAGATGCTTCGACTATGGAACCTGTGGATCTCTCTATCTTGGATGGGTCCGGAGCCGCTGTGCAGGCACCGGCTTCTGAGGGTGTAGTCAGGCCCACTGACTTGCGTATCCAACAGACGCCATCTTCTTCAAGGCCTAAAACTCGATCCACGCCTAGAAAACAGATTCCCAGACCACATGGTCAGGCCCCTATGCCTAAAAAACAAATAAGAATGGCTGAAGACCTTATTATTCTAATCAGGGGAAGCCACCCTTCTCCCTCTGAGAGACCTAGAACTGATTTTCCTTCTGATTCTTCTGATCAGGATTCTGAAATTTCTGTTCCTTCTTATGACCAGGATTTGCCCTTTTCTACCTATGAGGATTCTGATGCAAATGACTCCATTCCCTCTGCTTTCCCTCCAGAAAATACTCTTTTGGTGAAACCTTGCATACCCATAGGGAGCATTTTCACTTGGAAAGCCAGGATTACTTTGACTCCAAAAAGAGGCTTAGGAAATTCTTACTCCTACCTCAACACAGGCCTTTAGCTATCCCTCCTGTACTGGACATTGTAGATGATGCCGTCTTGGAATCTAGCCTGGGCCCAAACACTTTACCTCCGGCTCCCAGGAAACCCGACAGGTATTAGAGTACCTGACTCTCACAAGTTCCTCTTCAAGAATCCTACTAAGGATCCAGAGACCATTTCACAGGGACCCAAAGGCATTAAGGCTACTACTGCCAAAAACCCTATCCCCTCTAATAGAGATTCCAGGACCCTGGACAGATTGGGTAAGAAGGTATATACGTCTGCTACTTTGGCTATTAGGGCCTTAAATTGCCAGTTTCATATGTTAAAGTATCAGCAGCATATTATTGGATTACTTAAACAGAAAATTATGTTGATTCCTGACTCTGCTGAAAATAAAGAATTACAGGATTTAATGCATTCTGCTGAACAAGTTGGTAAACATACTTTGCAATGTGGTTTTGATTCTTTAGAGGCATCTTGCAGGGCTGCTGTCACCGGGTCTGTACTTAGAAGGCATGCTTGGCTTAAGGAGCAAACTTTGTCAGATCATGGTAAAGCTAAATTACTGGATGCTCCCTTAAACCAAGACCGCATGTTTGGCAACAAAGCAGAAGTAGTACTTAAAAAGATGGAGGAAAAAGCTAAATCTATGCAAACTGTTAAAGATTTCCTGCAAGTACAGCCTCCCAGATTTAATAGGCACTGGCCTTCTAAGAATTGGTACTTTCCTGTCTCTTCCAGGCCCTCTCAGTCCAAACCCAGGACCAGCAGACCACCCAGGCTTCAGTCTCAAGGTACTCACAGGCCTAAGCAGTGAGGGGCTCCCACTTCCAAAGGTGGAAGTAGTAAGACACCCCTACCCCCCCTATAGTAAACTGTCACAATGACTTAACCTTAAACCTTCCAAGCCCTGCTCTACAAGACTGTTCCTCTAGGAGGAAAGATCGCCCTTCATGCAAAAAACTGGGAACTCATTACCCAAGACAAATGGGTTTTAAATATAGTTTCCCCAAGGATATAGATTCCACTTCTGCTCCTTACCAACCCAAAACGGTTGGCCAGACCTATATCCAAATCAGTGGGCAGAGGCTCAACAGCAGGTTTTCTCTCTTCTATGTGTCAGGGCTATTCACCCAGTCCCAGAAGAGGAATGGGTTCAAAGTTTTTACTCAAGACTTTTTCTGGTACCCAGAAAAGACCATTTCTGGCGTCCTATCCTAGACCCGTCTATCCTAAACACCTTTTTGGTAATCTCAAAATTCAAACTGCTAACTCTTCATCAGCTGCTTCCCATGCTAGGCAGAAATGCCTGGTTGGCAACATTGGATTTAAAGGAAGCTTACCTGCACATCCCAATAAGGGAATCTTGCAGAAAATACCTACGCTTCAGAGCAGGCTGCACTACCCTTTGGCTTATCTACTGCACCCAGGAAATTCACAAAGTGCCTAGCTCCAGTCATTGCATTTTTCAGGCAAAGAAATGTTCAAATATACCCATACCTGGACGATTGTCTAATTCAGGCAGAAAGCCAGGACATACTGTTAAATCATCTGGCATTTGTAAAGAAACTGTTAACCTCACTGGGGTACACCATAAACGAAACCCTGCCAACAAATTGTATTCCTGGGAGCAAGCTTGAATACAACTTCCCAGATGGCCTACCTCATGCCAGAGAAACCAGTTTGACAGCCTCCTTCAAACTACTGGCCACAAAGACCCAGCGATCTGCAAGGAAAATACTGCAAGCCCCTGGGGTTCATGGCCTCTTGCATTCTACTAATTCCATATGCAAGACTGCATATGAGGAAGCTACAATGGTATCTAAAAAGCCTATGTTGCGAACATTGTCAGGACCTGGAATCAATTATTCCTATCATTCCTTGTATAAAGACAGAGTTCCTTTGGTGGGCAGAGGCCTGCCACCACAACAAAGGACTGCCTTTCACTCTACCTCCTGCCGCCCAAACCCTAACAACAGATGCATCAGACTATGCATGGGGGGCTCACTTGGCAGGGCAGTGCATTCAGGGCAAATGGGAACCAGAGTCAAATGCACCTGCATATCAATCAAAAAGAAATTTTAGCTGTACATAATTCTCTAACAGCCTTCAAGTACCAAATTCTTCCAGGACAATTATTGGCAAAGACGGACAACACAACTGTTATGTGGTACATAAACAAGCGCGGGGGGAACCCACTCTTACTCTCTCTGCAGACTAGCCACGGCTCTGTGGAACACTGCCTTGAGCTATCAAGTGCACCTACAAGCTCAATTCCTGCCAGGCAAGCTAAATACACTGGCAGACGACCTAAGCAGAAATCACATGGACCCACACGAGTGGAAACTAGAGCCAAAGATATTCAACATTCTGAGAAACAAATGGAGGAGCCCAAAGATGGACCTGTTTGCCTCCCCTCAGAACTACCAGTTGGACAAATTCTGCACAAGGACTCCCCACAGACAAGCTTGGAAAGTGGATGCCCTGTCCTTTACCTGGGAAAGCTTCTCAGTTTATGCCTTTCCCCCTCTGCCTCCCCTTTCGACAGGTCTACTGAAGATCAAACAGGACAAACCAAGGACAATACTCATTGCACCAGACTGGCCATGCCAACACTGGTGTACCCCCTCTTGCACAATTTGTCACTACTGGAACCATGGCACCTGCCTCATACTCCTTCCCTACTGTCCTAGCAGGAGGGCCAGATTCTGCACCCTCAGCTTCAAACCTTGAACCTGGCAGCCTGGTTAATTACCCGAGTTCTCCTATAGCATCCCTCAGCAAGCAAGTGCTGGATGTCTTCCTGGAGGCAAGGAGGCCTAGTACTAGAAAATCCTATGTTGAAAAGTGGAAAAGATTCTGTTCCTGGAGCCAGACTCGGGATGGACACAACAGTGCCCAGTTTACCACATATTCTTCAATACTGAACAGAGATGCTTCACAAGGGCCTTTCTTTCTCTTCCATTAAAATTCATGCCTCAGCCATTTCAGCACATAATAATACTGAGCCACCCCTCTTCTCTCACCCCCTACCGAAACAATTCCACAGAAGGGCCAAAAATTTAAGACCACCCAGGAGAGCTCCTACACCAGCCTGGGCCTAAACTTTGTATTGGAAAAGCTCACTCTACCTGCTTTTGAGCCAGCTGCAACTGCAGAGTTGAAATTCCTTTCTTGGAAAATAGTCTTCCTTCTAGCCATAACTTCAGCAAGAAGGGTGACTGAATTACTGGCCCTCATAGCAGTGGAGCCTTTCATCAAGACAGGGTGTCCCTCAGGACCAATCCTTCCTTTATGCCCAAGGTGTTATCCAGTGTGTCCCTTAATCAGTCCATTCATTTGCCAACCTTCTTTTTTAATCCACGGAACAAAGGGGAGCGAATACTGCACTCCTTGGATGTGCACAGACAACTAAGATTTTACTTGGACAGGACCAAGCCTCTCAGGAAATCTGAACAGTTGCCTTTGCTGCAGGGGCAGAGGGGAAGGCTATTTCAAAGAAACCATTTCTAAGTGGATAGGCCATTGCATTCATTGCTGCTATAAGCAGCATGGAAAACCTACCCCACAGGAGATAAGACCCCATTCCACCAGGGCTGCATCTACCTCGACAGTATTTCTTGGAGATGTTCCTACCAGAGACATCATAGAAGCTGCTACCTGGAGTTCTGTACATACCTTCACCAAGCATTGTTATTTGCCTTTTTGTTTCTAAATTGAGAGCTGGTTTTGCCACTGCAGTCTTGCAGGGCCTAATTGCTGGTCCTAATGCTCATTGATTGCCTCCTTCCTTAGCTTTGGGAATCTACCCAAATGTAATGACTGCAGCAGTGAAACACAAAGAACATAGTACAGTTGTGTACACTTACCATAAATGTAGATGTTCAAGTGTATTCACTGTTGCAGTCCTGGTTGCCCTCCCTCCAGCCCCCTGACTTCTGTTGGCTATACCTCTCTTCTTGTTTACTATACTTAAGCTTTCTGGTGTATTTACTTTTTGTTGCAGGTGTAACCTTGTATATAATTGCTTCCCATTATGGGGGCGTGTGACATCTGGGGCAAGAAAAACTAATGTAATGGTGTCGGCTGCATGCTTTATACCCCTGACGTCCTTGACGAGACAGCAACCGACGCAGGACCCGAGACTTTGATAATCAGGCCGACTGAGGCCTACCTGCAAGCAGAATAACCCAAATGTAATGACTGCAACAGTGAATACACTCTTAACATCTACATTTATGGTAAGTGTACACAACTGTACTTTTTCCATAATCACATTTGTTTTACATTCACTAGTTTGATTTGTTAATTTGATTTGTATTGACATGTTATTTTAAATGTAGGGGAAAAGGGCATTGGATGTTATCATATGATCTGCTGGGCACCAGTTTTAAAACTGATATGCGCTGCATTACATTTATCTGATGAAGTTCTTGGTGCACGAATAAAGAATTAAAGCACTCACTGTAAGAACAGGTCATGGTGACTTCCTAAGCTTGCTGAGTAGAATGTGTTTCTAGTTTTGTGGTTGATTTGTTCTATGCTACTTTGGTGTACCGGGAAAAAGCCGAAAGACAAACAACAACATTGGTGTTTTTCTTCCTCCTCCTTTTATTCCAACTTTTCTGCAAAAAGTCTTAGGATGGTCACAGTTATCCTTATTCTCCTGTTCTGGCCCCGACAGGTGTAGTTTCCCTGGCCTCATATGATGCATCCACCTTTGCCACTGAACCCCAATCCAGATCTTCTGTCACCCATCCAGCTTACCTTACTTGGACATGGACATCGAAGCTCTCAGGTTAACTGCTTGGTTTCTTTGCTATTAGTGATGGCTAGACTGTTCACTGCTAACTTCTGCACTGAGACCTTCTACCAGAAAGATTTTCAGTTTGGAATTCTAATAGAAATCTAGATCACTTTTCAGCTCCTCTGCCAACTACTTCATATTTTTTGGCTTCTCTTTTTCATGATGAGGCCAACTACTCTACTATTAAGTTTAGCCAGCAGCTCTTTCAGTTTTTTATGTAGGAAAGTATTTGTCTTCTGTTGCCTCCCTAAATTATCCAAGGCATTCCTAAAGGGTACATTCCTTCTTGGTCCTCCCTTTGTGGACCTCAGTCCCTCTTGAGATATTACCATTCTCGTACAAGCTTAAACTAGACCACTTTTGAACTTGTGGCCAAGGTGGACCAATAAATTTCTAGCTTGGAAAGCTTTGTTTCTGGTAGCAGTTACTTCAGCTCAGAGAGCGTCAGAATTACATGCTGTCTTGCACACATCTTGTCTTTTTTTCATAGGGATGAAGTGACCCTGCAAACTTATCAGTCTTTTATTCCACACAGAGCAACAGAAGCATGTCTTAATCAGTCAATCTTCCAGTCATCTTTCCAAATTTTGCCAGCAGAGTATATGCTGCATTTGTTGGATGTGTATCACCAACTTTGCTTTTACCTTTGTCGTGTGTAGAAAATCTGATCAGTTTTGTCTTTTCCACAGCCAAACTGGGATAAGGAGTTTCTAAACTGTCTGATTATCTGACTGCATTTCATATGTATACAGAGAAAAAGGAAGGACCTTATCCACATGTTTCAATTCAGCTAGTTCTGTGACAACTTCTAATGCTTTCTTTTCAAGAGTATCTATTGATATTTGTGCTGCTGGCACTTGGTTCAGTGTTCATACCCTCATTTCTCTTTATAAGTTGGAATTATACCCCAGAGATAGGGCTGCTTTTGGTTATACTGTTCTCTGAAATGTCCTTGCATGAGACCTTCCAAGAGTTTAATTAGCTGGGGGCTGTGTCCCAACCATTGAGAAATGGATAAAGGAGACAATATTAGACATGAAATGTATGTACTTAGTAATGATCTGTGTTGTGTATGTCCATCACCCCCCCATCCACCATTCCCTTTTTGTTTCTTGTTCCCTGGTATGGCGTTACTGATGAATATATATATTTTTTTACCTGGTTTTGGTAAAATGCTTTTCAGGCTTCAATGGAGATAATGAGTTAGTGTTATCTTAGATTTGTCCTTGAGTAGGGGAGTAGGGGCTTCTTTGTCCCTTAGATAACCTTTGGGGAAACTTATTCTGAGGTGACTACGTGGCAGGAATGGATTGTGAATAAGGGGAGGAGCCTGAACCTTGAATCCAAAGTTTAGACTTGCCGAAGTCAGATTCCGAATTGGATCCGAATATCCAGCTGTTGAGGAATTATGGAAGCAGACAACACAGATCATTGTGGTAAGTACATACATTTTGTTTTCATCAACTGTCATTTGACTTTATTTTTAAACAGGAATGTTACTTTTTTACTTTTGTGGAAAAAGTTGTTTAATTTTAAACTACTTTTTCTGAAATGAAATTTTGTTATTTTGCTTTTGGGGACTGGAGTAAATGTTTAAAGTGCTTTTTACTGTGTGTTTTGGTGGAAAAAATTTTACGTTGTACTAATTTATTTTTTTGGCTACTGCTGCAAGGCTTTCCTGGGAATCGGACATATTTCCAGCTTAACAGTGGTGCATCCTACCCGATATTCCATTCTTCCCTCTTCCAGCCACAAAAAGACGAAAAATACTAAACAGCATTTGTCACCATAGCAGGCTGATAGGCGCCTCAGCTGCAGATGGGTGACTTTTCTGTTGCCATTTGTTTCCTCAGGCCAGTCATCATTTTCATTGGCTCCCTATGGTGTAGTCTGTACAGCCACCATAAACCAGGGATTAGACATTCTCTGCATCTGTTGAAATGCCCTTGGGATGAAATGAAGAGTCGCTCTTGCTGATTCCCAGTAGGAGGAGCGGGGATTGCCTCTCTCCCTAGACAGACTGTTATGCCTATCCCTAGGGAGGGTTTTTTTCTGACAAAGGGTGGTCTGCTGCTTCAGAAATGCCTGTAAAAAAAACTTGGTTATGTGTCTTTTCCTGTCAGTCAATTTGGATGGGGGTGATTTACTGGGCTTAGCTCATGTTGTGGACCCTTCCATTTCAGCTGTTTCTGGTAAAAGAAAAAGCAATTCTTGTTTTTCTATAGAGGTTCATAAATTTGAACCACGTAATGATTGTGAAGGGACAGATTCTTTTTTTGTCTCCATAGATTTCTGATTCAGACTCTGAGGAATGTGTGGCTTCTGCCAGTCCATTTGAAGGATTCTCTTTTTCTGAAAACTCTTTCTAGAATGAGTCATTCGTTTCACTGCGAACATATTGACCTTCTAAAGTCATTAAAAATATGATTTATTGCAACTTGTTTTTCCCACATTTACTGAAATCCCTCTTGGCCTTTCAGCATTGGAGGATGTTTTTGTCACAGTCAGCCTGCTGCGCCCAAGAAAGCGGGTAGATAAGTTTTTATCCACTAATCTGAGATCAGATGCAGTAGTTATATCTCTGGTGAACCCAGTTGCTGCAAAACATCTGGACAATACCAATCCCCCCACTTATGATCAAAGATGGGAAAGCTTGTGATAGATGCAGGAAAAATTTGCAGTGTTCTGCAACATACATTTCTAGAATTCTCAACGGTTAAGCATATTTTGACACTTTTGAGAACATGAATTAATGGGATCTGTTTCCTGTTTTGAGGAAGAGACGAGCTTCTGTGTCTCAGGTGGCTACCCTCTGTACTACTGATGCCACATCTAGGGCTGCTGCCACTAGAACTGTCATAAGGTTTACTTAGTTGTTTGGGCAAGACTTTCTAAAGGATATTAAAAGTGAAATTTTGATTTCTCCCATAGACTGAGAGTTTTTGGACCATCTGCTGTGGAGGACTTTAAGAAGTGTGAGGGGAGAAGTAAGCTGATAAAAGGAATTTCTCAGATTTTTCAGCCTTCCTTCTTTCAAATTTGTCAAGCGGTTTGATGCTGTCCCTGCAACCTTTTTCAAAAAACAAAATAAACATAGCAAGCTGCTGGTAAATAAATGTTTAAAAGCAATGACATGGAGTTTCCAAAAAAAGGAAAGAGGGGAACCCCCAGGATATAGGATTATGTTGGAATGGCGATCTGCAAGACTCCCCTCTCACACTGTCAAACCTTTAATCCTCCCAGAAAGTCTGAACATGCATTTCTCTTAGACAACAAATAGCTTCACACAGATGGGTTTTTAAAAGTAATCCACAGTTTTTAAAGTATTCCACAGTTACAGAGGGCTGTGGGAGTTTCTTCTTCCTCCTTAAGGGATTCTCCTTCCACCACCAAACCCAACTCCTCTCTCCACTCCTGTCTTTCGGCATCTGCTGACTCGGGGGAGGTAGAAGAGGTCCATCTACTACATACAGGAAGAAGAGTTTTATTCAAGAATGTTTCTCGTGCCAAAGAAAATTTGTTGAGACTAGTTCTGGATCTTTCCTTTCTGAATGTTTTTTTGATGGGGCCCAAGTTCATGCTGCTATCTTTTCACAACTTATTACCTTTCATAACCCATTTGGGTTTTCTTGTGGCTTTAGATTTAAAAAGATACAGGTCATCACATTCCTGTAAGATCACACTGACAGTTCTCTACTTTACCCTTGGTCTGTCCACTGCTCCAAGGGTATTCCAAAAGTTTCTAGCTCATGTGATTGCATATTGCAAACTGCAAGGTATTTGCATTTGTCCTTATTTAGAAGAATTTGTCTTTGCATAGTCTCTTTCATCATGTCAGGAATATGTCTCTTGGGTGAGAGATCTCTTGCACTGATTTTGGGGTTCCAGGAGAACATACAAAAGTTGTTTAACTCCTTCTCATGAGATTGTTTTCCTAGGGTGCCTCCTAGATACCTTCTCAATTTAAAAAGCTTTTTTTCCACAGGAAAAGGTAGATCTGTGTCTAGATATATTTTTGAGTTTTTTCACAGTACTGTCTTAGTGAGGGAATATCTCAGGATTTTGGGACTTACTGTTTGTCATCTGTATTGCCATACCATCAACAACCCCTGATATTCCACTTTTTGGGTTTGTAAAAAGGGAAGCTCTGTGCTGGAGAGAGAAAATCTGTCAAAATCCTGGTCTCTCATTTTTCCTTTCATCTCCTGCACAGTCTGTCACAACAGACATTACCTCAGACTTTGTTTGGGGAGCAGTGTACGTGGGTCTAAAACTGTAGGATCTTGGGAAAAGAAAGGGCAGACCAAAACCTGGATATGTAAGAAATGTTAATGCTTATAAATTCTCACAACTCTCATCTGTAGTCTCTAGAGCCACTGCAGCTGTTCAGACACTAGCTGTAACATAGTACTTGAATAGGTGGAGACCAGGTTTTACCTTTTGTGCAAACTAATCATGGTAGCCTGCAATATATTTTAGCAAAATCTCACTTTACGGGTATCTTGCATACCATCAGAGTGGAATTGAGTAGCAGACCAGCTGAGCCGGGCCAGAACAGATGGACACTGAAGTTGAATCAGAGGGTCTTATAGGAATTGGCCCACCTTTGGGGAATACAGTAAATGGAACCTTTTCCTTTCAGTTACAACAGTCAGTTGACAAAATTCTGCTCAAGGACTCCATGAGAGAAGGCTTGGAAGATGCATATTTTTCTTTCATGGACAGGGATGTTCATGTATGCTTTCTGGCACTTCCACTAATGTCCTGGGTAATTCTTTAGATTCAGAAGGACTCTGCAAAGATCATTGTGGTGACTCATGTTCCAGGCAACAGTTGTTTTATTTTCTTTTGGAAATACCTGGAGAATGTTGCCACAAGATTCCACACAAACTGGTATTACTTAAACAAGGCCGGGGTTTTTGATACATCCTGACCTTAAACAAATGTTTGACTTCTTGGATGATAGAGTTCATTACCTTTTAGGGATCTTTTTTTGAGGATGTGCAGCAGGTGTTAAGGGTGGTTAGAAAGCCTACTACTAGAAATTCATATAATAGCAAATGGAAAAACACTCATTCAAGACTAGTGTTTCTCTGTTTTTTCAGTGTTTGTGAGAGTTACTCTCCCATAGCCTCTTACCCCTCGGTCAAGGTTCATGTATTTGCCATTTCAGCATGTTTGTCCTTGGATCCCCCTCTTTCACTGCAGTTTAACGTGAAAATGTTTTTGAAAGGGGTTCTGCATAAAAAGTCTTCTAGGAAATGTGCGGTTTCTCTAGGGGGTCTTAATTTTGTGTTGAGAAAGTTAACTCTTGCTCCATTTGAACCAGCTCATGGAGCTGCTTTGAGAGTTTAGACATGGAAAACAGTCTGACTAGTTGCTGTGACCTTCATATGAAGAGGATCTGAGTTGCAAGCTGTTATGGTGGGTCATCCTTTTGTCATTTTTCACAAAGCTAGGGTTTCCTTTAGACATAAATGAAGGGTTAGTTCTTTAAGTGTTATCTGCGTTTATTTAAAGCCAAGCTATCCATCTACCTTTCCTCTTGCCAGAACCTAAAAATGAAGAAAAAAAGAATACTCCATATCTTGGATGTCCAAAAAGACACCCACGGTCTCTGACAGAACAAAATATTTCAGAATGTCTGATAACTTGTTCATCTCTTGTGAAGGTAAGAGAAAATACTCATGTCAAAACAAAGTGAAAATGATTTTCATGCTATTATCTTTTGTTTCACCCACCACAACAAAAGTATTCTAAGCAGATTCATTGCCCATTCTACCACACATTCAACAGAGGAAAAGATTTGTGACATGGAAATTGTTTCAGGGACTGGACCTTCTTAATTGTTCATTTCAAAGACTGTTTGCCATTTTTTTAAAGTCGATCATTCCTTCTCACCAGCCAAAACACACATCTTTTGAGTGTTTGTTGTACATGTCTTCACTTCCCACTGGTGACAGCTAATCCTTCAGTTGAGGTTTATGTGGATTCTGTATTTAAAATCTCCCAAAAGATAACTGTCACTTTTTATGGGAGTTAAATGTTATGTTGGAAAAGTTGAGTTTTACCCACTGTGTAAACTGCATTACTCAGTGCTTCACAATGAGAGGTTATCACTGAAAAGAACATTTTATGATTTGATAGTCTCCTAGAGTCAGTGTTTTGACTTTATCCTTTGTGTAATTCTCCTTATTTAGTATTTTGCTGAGGTACTATCATTGAAAAGTAAAGTCCGATGCATCTTTGAAGGAAATGTATTAATGTACATTTTATTCCCAAAATGATATAAAATGTTAGCCAGCTCTTGTGGCATTGAGGAATAAAGCTTTTACCATAGCCCAAGTGGTCCAGGTTTGAACAGAGTCTTAGATGTTTGATGGAGCTAGCAAAGGGAGAGATAGGCATGTCCATCCTGTGGTAGGGGTGACATACAGGTCACTTACCCCAATCCCTAAGATGAGGGACTTTGTTATAGTACACATCCTTGGGAGTGGGGGCTTTCAACTCATCAAGCCACTGCATGGTGGTGATCTTCATTAGTGAGTTTACAGAAGCATGCAGTTGCCAGATGGATGGCCTACTAGATCTCCACAGTGGTGCAAGTAGCCTGTCCCCTGCCCAGGCGATGAATTTAGACCACTCAGATGCCTTCATTGCTGAGATGTTGACAAGGACACAAGCAGCCTTCATAACTCCTTGCATGATGGACCCTTCACAGAGCTTTCGGTTCTGTACTCCACTGGCGTAATTCTTTAGTAAGGGAGGATGAGTAGCAGTGTCTGAGGAAGGCTTGCTAGTTGGTAGGCATGAGGGCACAAATCACCTTGGGTTAAAAAGTACCAGAATGCTGAAGAGCAACTATTCCACAGTTGTAATTTAATAGGCAGTTAAGGTGTTGTACCAGAAAGATTCATTCTGTCAGAAAAACTGTTCAAAGTTTTCCTCCCTTAATAAAGGGAAATATGGGTCAGCTTGCCAAGTATATGCTGTCTTAAGTGCCTGGTCCATTTTATTACCTAATGCTAACATTAAGTACAGTACAAAGTTGCTTAGAGCTCAGTCCACACAGGCTGCTGCTGTAGTTGCAGAATACTTCTATGTAGAACATATTAGAAGCAGCAACGTGAGCTACTCATCAGTTTCATAAAATGTTAAACATTACTTAAGACACCAGTTACCAGATGGTCCCATTCTTCTAAAAACTAATCTAATGATACTGCGTTTGAATCAGTATGGCAACCTAAAGATTCACTGGTCTTTTCAATATATGAGAAAATTGACCCCAAGAACCATTCCTGTGCATACTCTGCTAGGCAAGAGTTAGTCTGGCTCCCTAGTACAGCTGAAGTTTAACTACTATTCTTGTGGTTTTCCTTTCTCCTGTAGTTAAAAAGTTTGATTTTGTTTTGTAGAGTCTGTCTGATGAGGTGTGCAAGGCAAACATAGTCTGCACACTTGATGTATGCTGAAATTATTTGATCCACTGTCATCTTTTCTGTTTGCCTCAACCTGTAGTAGGTTATCAGATCTGATAGGATCTGAAGCCAGCATTCCAGATTCCTGGCTCTTACACTCCATCTCCCCTCCCATAATGCCCTATGTTAGTAAGTCTTCAGATCTTGTTTCCTGCTGTACAGTGTTGGAAGCATTTGACCAAAAATCCATTAAAAAATGAACTTTATAGATACCTGTTTTACATTAAACTGTTATATTTTGGGCACCTGAACTTTGCTTCTGTTCACCATTTTGTTAAGTTGTTCTTTCTAGTTGAGTAGGCTGGCATTATGTTGTAATTTTGTTTGGCTATTTTAGGATGTTTGATTTCTGTCAGTTTAATGCAACAGTTATGTTTAATTTGGTGGGTGTTAATACCCTGTGTATTTTTTTTTCTTACTGTGCTGTGTGTTTCCTTTTTGCTACAGCATAATGAGACTTAAGGATTTGGTTAGTGAGTGGGGTACAGCCATAAACTGGCCCCCCTCAAAAATTTCATGACCACTGTGTCTACTGTTGAGTGGTAACAATTTTGGATACAGAATTCCAGGCTTTTGCCTACTTTTGGGCTACGGCATTGGCTGATCATCAGGTCAAGTTATTACTGATGGGGCTACTTCACACGCTTCTAGCACTCCCTCTCATTCCATGAAAACTGTAGAAAAGAAAAGAGGTAGACCAGGACAGGAAAGAAAAATAAATAAAAAAAAAAGATAAAGGAAAAGAGAAGGAGAAAGTTCACAATGTGATCTGCTCAAAATCTTCTGTGGCTCTCGATATCGACCAGGTGTAGTCACTTCTGAGACTGATCACTGTTGCTAATTCCAGCTTTAGTCTCTGCAGTTTGATATTCCAAGCCATTTTTTTCGTCTGCACAGCCAGAGTCTGGTCAACTCCTTTCTTATCCATCACTCTGGATCTACATATATTCTTCTTGTTTCACTGTTGCAGTCATCACACTTAGGTTATCTGCCTGCAGGTAGCCCTCAGTCGGCCCGAATACCAGAGACTTTCTGCGTCAGATGCTGTCGTTCCAGGATTGTCATCAGGGGTATAAAAACAGGCAGCCGACGCCTTTACATCAGTCTTTCTTGCCGAGGAGCCCGAAGCAGAAGCAGTTCACAAGTGCCAGTCGGTGCCACCTGAATTTTCGTTTACAATTTGAATAATCCTGCAGTCTTTTAAAGCCAAGTACCCCGTTGGGATCCTTTTCTTGCTTTAACCGAGGTCAGAAAAAGTTAACAATTGTCTTGCCTGTGGAAAGCAAATACCTCACAGAGATTTTTATTCTTACTGCATCACCTGTTTAAGCCCAGACCACGACGTACCTCACTTTCGGTTTTATGCCTTGTTTAATGCCCAAACCATTCGTCGTCAGGCTCTCTGTCGCTAAATTCTTTCGCTCTCTATCTCTGTATTCTGAAATGGCTTTGGTAAGCCATACGACTACCAGTATTCTGAAAAAAACGTAAGGATAATGACAGAAACCGACAGCATAGGTCGGAGTCCAGTGTGCCACGAGACTCTTCTTAGACTATGGAACCTGCGGATGTCTCTGCGTTGGATGGGTCCGGAGCTGCTGTGCAGGCACAGACTTCTGAGGGTGTATTCCAATCTACTAATATTCGCATTAAACCGACTTATATTTTAGCTAAAGCTACCAAGTTTCTCAGGCCCAGAGTATGCACTACACCTAGAAAACAGATGACCAAAGCACATGCTCAAGCTCCCATGCCTCAAAAACAAATGCTTAGAATGGTTAAGACCTTATCACCCTAATTAGGGGAAGCAAGCCTTCCCCTGTTAAGAGGCCATTAATTATGTTTTTCTGATACTACAGATCAGGAGTCCGATGTCTATGACCCTTCTGATTACCAGGATATGCCCTTATCTTCCTTTGAGGATTCTAATGCAGAGGAATCCATTCCCCCCTCCTCTCCTCAAGAGGATTTTTCTTTTGGTGAAAGCTTGAATACTTTAAAAGAGCATTTCCGCTGGGAATGCCAGGATTATCCTCAGTCCAGAAAGAGACTCAGAGAATTTTTAAAGTTGCCTCAGCACAGGCCCCTAGCTATACCCCCTGTCTTGGATGTGTTAATTGATGTCTTTATGGAATCCATTCTTACTCCAGACACTTTAGCATCAGCCCCTAAAAAACCTGACAGGTACTACAGGGTACCTGATTCTCACAAATTTCTCTCTAAGAATCCTACTGTGGGTTCAGAGACCATTTCCCAGGGGAAAAAACTCCTCCTTCAGACAGGGATTCCAGAGCTGTAGACAGAAGGGGTAAGAAAGTATATAACTCTGCAACTCTAGCCATCAGAGCATTGGATTGCCAGTTCATATGTTGAAGTACTAGCAACATATTATGGAACAAATTAAACAAAAAATGGTATTACATCCAGATTGTGCAGAAAATAAAGATTTACAAGAGTTAATGCATTCTGCAAACCAAGTTAGTAAGCATACTTTACAGTGTGGCTTTGATGCCCTAGAAGCATCTTGCAGGGCTGCAGTCACTGGGTCTGTACAGAAAAGGCATGCTTGGCTGAGGGAACAAACTTTGCCAGACCATGTCAAATCAAAGTTACTAGACGCTCCTTTAAATCAGGACTGTTTGTTTGGCACCAAAGCAGAAGAGGTTCTTAAAAAGATGGAAGAAAAAGCTAAATCTATGCATACTGTTAAAGAATTCTTACAAGTGCAGCCATCTAGGTTCAGTAGGCATTGACCTACAAAAAAAATGGTCCTTTCCAGCCCCTTCCAGGCCTTCTCAGTCCAAACCCAGGAGAACCAGACCACCAAGACTACAGTCTCAGGGTATGCAGAGATCTAAACAATGGAGTGCTCCCACCTCAAAAACAGGGAGTGGCAAGCCACCCCGTTATGGTAAAAGTGCACAATGACTTGTCATATATCCTTCCCAGCCCTGCCAATCTACTTGCGCCCTGAGGAGGAAAACTTGCCCTTCATGCCAAAAACTGGATGCCCATTAATCAGGACCAATGGGTTCTAAACATTGTATCCCAGGGGTACATGTTCTACTTCCATTCCCTGCCAACCCCAAGCGGGTTTCCAGAAATTCCTCCAAACCAGTGGGCAGAGGCTCAAAAGCAAGTACATTCCCTGCTCAATATCAGGGCCATCCAACCTGTTTCAGTAGAACAAAGAGGACAGGGTTTCTACTCTAGACTGTTCCTGGTGCCCAGAAAAGAGGGCTATTGGCACCCAATCCTGGCTGTATCAATTCTCAACACCTTTCTGGTGGTCTCAAAATTCAAAATGCTAACCCTGCAACAGCTTCGCCCTATGCTAGCTAAGGGTGCCTGGCTAGTCAACTTAGACTTAAAAGAAGCCTATCTGCTCATCCCCATAAGGGAGTCTTGCAGGAGATGTCTACGCTTCAGGACTCTATGCACTATCAGTTCTCTGCACTTCCCTTTGGCTTATCTACTGCACCCGTAGTATTCACAAAGTACCTGGTTCCAGCCATTGCATACTGCAGGCAGAGAAATATCCAAATTTTCCCATACTTGGACGATTGCCTGATTCAGGCAGACAGGAATTACTACTTCATCACCTGGCATTTGTAAAAATACTCCTGTCTTCATTGGGGTACACCATCAATGAATAGAAATTACAACTGGTGCTCAGTCAAAAAGTTGTATTCCTGGGAGCAAGCTTGAACACAACTTCCCAGATGGCCTTTCTCACTCCAGAAAAACAGATCTATTTGAACAACTACTTCAAACACATGGCCACCAAAACCCAGCTATCTGCAAGGAAAATACTGTAAGCCCTAGGGTTCATGGCCTCATGCATTCTGCTAATTCCATATGCAAGATTACATATGAGGGAACTTCAATGGTACTTAAGTCTTTGGTGCTAACATTCTCAGGACCTGGAAACAGTCATTCTGATCATCCATTGTCTAAGGGCAGAGTTCCTTTGGTGGGCAGAAGCATGCAACCACAACAAGGGACTGCCTTTCACTCAACTCCTCGCTACCCAAACCCTGGCTACAGACGCATCAGACTATGCATGGGGGACTCGCATGGCAGGCCAATGCATTCAAGGAAAGTGGAGCCCACGACAAATTCTCCTACACATCAATCAAAAGGAGATGTTAGCTGTACAGTATGCTCTGACAGCCTTCAAATACCTAATCCTTCCAGGACAGCTGCTGATAAAAACAGAGAACTCCACTGTTATAAGGTACATAAGCGGGGGGGGGACCCATTCTTACCCACTCTGCAGGTTAGCCATGGCTCTGTGGAGCACAGCCTTGAGCAACCAAGTGCATCTGCAAGCTCATTTCCTGCCAGGCAAACTGAATTCACTGGCAGACTTGAGCAGAAATTTCCTGGACCCATACGAGTGGAAATTGGAGCCCAACACCTTCAACCTTCTAATGCAGATGTGGGGGACACCGGAGGTGGACATCTTTGCCTCCCCCGAGAACCACCAGTTGAGCAAATTCTGCATGAGAAACCCTCACAGCAGGACCTTAGAAGTTGGATGCCTTATCCTTCAGATAGGAAAACCTCTCAATTTATGCCTTTCCCCCTCTGCCCCTCTTCTCAAAGGTGCTACACAAGATGAGACAGGGCAGCCCAAGGGCAATTCTTATTGCCCCAGATTGGCCTCGCCAGCACTGGTTTCCACTCTTACGCAGTCTGACAGTGCCACCCTGGCACCTTTATCAGACAGCTTCCCTGTTGTCTCAGCAGGAGGGACAGATTTTGCATCCACAGCTGCAAATCCTAAACCTTGCAGCCTGGTTTATCCCCTGAATATTCCTCCAGCAACCCTCAGCAAGCAGGTGCTGGATGTCATTCTTGAGGCCAGAAGGCCTAGTACTAGAAAATCCTATGCTGAAAAGTGGAAAAGATATTGCTGTGGAGTCGGTCTCAAGGAAAGGACAGAGCTGTGCCCTCCTTACCTCAAATCCTTGGATTACCTAGCAGAGCTACTCCACAGAGGCCTATCCTTCTCCATTGATTCATGCCTCTGCCATCTCAGCTCATTATAATACAGAGTCACTTCTATTCTCTCACCCTCTCATCAAACAGTTTGAGAGGAGCTTAACAACTTAACGCCCCTTACGAGAGTACCCATCCCTGCCTGGGGCCTTAACTTTGTACTGGAAAAGCTCACGCTCCCTCCTTTTGAACCTGCAGCTTCAGCATTCTTAAAATTCCTTTCTTGGAAAACAGCCTTGCTTTTAGCCCTAACCTCAGCTAGAAGAGTGTCTTGAGTTACAGGCACTAATGGCTGTGGAACCCTTCGTTATTTTCCATGATGGCAGGGTTTCCCTCAGGACTAACCCGTCCTTTATGCCTAAGGTGCTCTCCAGTGTGGCTCTAAACCAAGCCATACATTGCCAATCTTTTTCCCTAGTCCTCAAAATAAAGGTGAAAGGATCCTGCACTCCTTGGAGGTGCACAGACAGCACAAGTTATACCTTAACAGAACTAAACCTTTCAGAAAATCTGACCAACTGCTAGTCAGCTTTGCTACAGGGGCAGTGGTAAGGCCATTTCAAAGCTAACCATTTCCAAGTGGATAGCCAACTGCATCTGTTTTTGCTACAAGCACAATGGAAAAACCTACCCCACATGGGATCAGACAACATTCCACTAGGCCTACTTCCACCTCTACAGCATTTCTCAGGGGAGTCTCCTACCAGAGACATTCTGGATGCTGCAACCTGGAGTTCTGTACACACCTTCACCAAGCATTACCACTAACCTATTTTTTCCAAATCCAGAGCTGGATTTGCTACAGCAGTCTTACAAGGCCTGCTAGCCAGCCCTAACTCCTCTTGAATGCCCCCACCCTTACTCAGCGTTGGGAATCAACCCAAGTGTGATGACTGCAACAGTGAAACATGAACATAGTATCGTTTTGTACACTTACATTAAATGTAGATGTTAGAGTGTATTCACTGTTACAGTCCTGGTTTCCCTCCCTCCAGCCCCCTGGTTTTTCTCTTTCCTCTCTATGGCTATTACTCACCCCTTTCAGGGGTATTGGTATTTACTTTTTACTGGTGGTGTTTTCCCCACCATAACCTAGCTCCCTATTTGGGGGGGCTCCTGACATTTGGGGCAAGAAAAACTGATGTAATGGCTTCGGCTGCCTGTTTTTATACCCCACATGACCTGATTTTAGTCCTGGAGCGACATCTGACGCAGAAATACTAAGTCTCTGGTATTAGGGCTGACTGAGGGCTACCTGCAGACCGATAACCCAAGTGTGATAACTGCAACAGTGAATACACTCTAACATCTACATTTATGGTAAGTGTACACAACTGTACATGTTCTTCGTGTTTCACTGTTGTTCATCACATTTGGGTTATCTGCCTGCAGGTATCCCTCAGCCGGCCTGAATACCAGAGTCTTCGGATTTCTGTGTTTTTAGCTGTCTTCTTCCATGACGTCAGAGGTATAAAACATGCAGCCGATGCCATTACATCAGTCTTCCTTACCGTGCGGTGCCCGAAGCAGTTCGCAAGTGCCGGCCAGCCAGCTCCTGAAATTTTTGTTTTCGAGTTTCAGACCCTAAGTCTTCAAAAAGATAAGTACCCCGTTGGGATCCTTTTTCTTGCTCGAACCGATGTCAGGAAAAGTTAACAATTGTCTTGCCTGTGGTAAGCAAATACCTCATAGAGATTTTCATTCTTACTGCATCCCCTGTTTAGGCCCAGAGCACGATGTCCCTCGCTGTTGGTTTTGTGCCTTGTTCAACCCCCGAACTTTTGGTTGTCGGGCTATTTTTGCAGCTAATTACTTTCGTATTCTATCTCAGTACTCCGAAATGGCTTCGTTAAGCCGTCTGACTGACTACCGATCTTCCGAAAAAACATAAGGATAAAGACAGACAGACCTCGTATGTCCAAAACTGCCGACAATGCTTCCATTAAGCTAGTCACCAGGCACCAAGCCCAACCTTGATGGTACTCTACTCTGTTTCCGTCGTAGCCACGTGCATCCCAGAGGTGAGATGTTGGGGTCAATGGCCTGGACTCTGAGTCAGCAGTGAAGCTGTCAGAACCATCCTTGTCCTCGGGTACTTCAGCCTGGACAGCTTGACACCAGTATGTACTGCAGACCCATGCGGATTGACAACTGGGGTGGGGGGTTTCTCGTATGTCTGTGGATTGAGGACAGCCCTTTCCCAGTCATCTGTCCTTGGCATCAGCATTCATCGTCGTGGAAAGGATTTTATTTTGCTCAGACATGGGATCATCGCATCATTTGTCAGATTCATCCCAGTCTCCTTGAGACTTCATATTCTCATCAGCTTGTTCAGGGACAGTCTGCACAAAAAGGTCTTGAGCAGCCCCAAACCCGGGGCTGCCATGCTACTTCTCCATCTCATTTATCTCTCTCTCTGGAAGAGCAGAAGCATCATCAGTGTAAAAGGAGTCCTCTAGATTCTCCTGTCTTTGACAAAGAATTCTGACATGAGTGAGGTTTAAACGTCCCTGAAATTTCCCCATGAAGACATGTCTTTCGGTGGCCACCTTGAATTGATGAGACGGTGAGAGGTTTAAACCATTGAGGCCACTTCCCCTAAGGAGTCCTTTTCTTGAGGCCTTTGATGTGGGCCTAACTTGATGAGCTCATTTATCTCGTGTCCAGGAAGGCTTTGTTAGCATCTGTATGTTATCCATATCCAGCATATCCATGCATCTCTTTTCCAACCCTGAAGATGGTACAACTTGGGCAGCAGACACCAGTATTACAGTTCACCAACATGTCTGGATGTGCCTCTAATTTTGCAAAGTGTTTCAAGGCATCCATCTTTAGTGGCCTTTTTGATGGGTCCACTTTGTTTGGCTTTAAAGTTAAGAAGACACTGACCAGGAGCAAACAGGATGACAATGTTTGCTGTGGGAGTTCACTTTTCTACCTTTTAGAGGATCTGTTCTTTGATTGTGGTGGTGGGCTGCTCTGAAAGTTGCAGCACATTGTTCAGAACACTCCAGGTGATAGAGCTCCTAGTTGCAGAGAGCCCCAAATGGCGTAGGGGGAAACTTGGGTACACTGCCCTAGATGCAGGGGCATTCTGCAAAATCAAGGTTTCAGGTTGCACGTGGAACCTTAAAGAAACCAACTTGATCAAGGTGATTAAACTTTCTTAATGGTCCAGATTGAACTTGGGATCATTCCTCCTCCTCTGCTCCAAGAGCAGAGAGCTGACCTGAAGGTTTCCCTGACTGCTGTGCTCTGCAGGCATTTAGAGGGTATTTGACTTTACACCCTAAAGCTTGTGAGGCCATCATGTCAGACGCCTGACTGTGGAGAGTCTATTGCCAGAGATTGGTCCATTCCCTTTCAGTTTGCTCCATCTCTGACAAAGAACCCTTCCAGATGTGCCACCCATCTGCAAAGGCAGGCAGCAGCAGAGGTTCGAACGTTGCTGATGGTGTGAGTCATCCAGGATATCCCAGTAGACCTGACTGGGTCTATTCAAGATTCTTTTTGGTGCCCAGGAAAAAGAAAGCCCTTAGGCCCATTTTGGTCCTAAGCAAGTTAAATGTGCTAGATACAGTCAAAACTCCAGATGGTAATGCTGCAGTCCATTCTAACCATGCTGAGAGGATGATTGGATATGTTTGGTGCACTTCAAGGACTCCTACTGCCACATAAAAATAGCAAGACAATTCAGGAGCTTCTTATTCTTTTTACTCAGTCACTGCCAGTTTCGAGCACTGTTCTTTGGCCTCACCATAGCCTCCTAGGTGTTCACCAAATGCATGGTAGTGGTAGCCACTTGGGACAGGCTGTGCGGATTCAGTCTTCCCATATCTGGATGCCAAGTTTGACTTCGATGTTCTTCGTGTTTCACTGTTACAGTCATTACATTTGGGTAATCTGCTGGCAGGTTGCCCTCAGTCAGCCTGATTAACAAAGTCTTGGGTCCTGGGTCGGTTGCTGTCCCTTCTTCCATGACATCAGGTCGTCAGGGGTATAAAAGATGCAGCCGATGCCATTACATCAGTCTTTCTTGCTGTACATTGCCTGAAGCAGAAGCAAGTTGCAAGTATCAGTCGGCAGACTCATGAAATTTTCGTTTGAGTTTCTGAACCGAAGTCTTCAACTTAAAACTAAGTACCCCGTTGGGGAAATTTTTTCTTGCTCCTTACTGATGTCAGTAAAAGTTAATTGCATTACTTGTGGAAAGCCAATACCTCATAAAGAATTACATTCGTACTGTATTCCTTGCCTAGGCCCTGACCACGACGTACCTTGCTGTCAGTTTTGTGCTTTATTTAATCAACGTACTATCAGTCGGTACATTTTTGCCTCTAAATATTTCGGTTCTCTGTTTAATTATCCAGAAATGTCATCAGTTAGCCATCTGACTACCGGGATTCTGAAAAAACACAAAGATAAAGACTAGAGACAGGCTGCCGAGGTCCAAAACTGCCGACGACTGTTATCCTAAGCCAGTTCGCCGGTACTCAGTGAGGTGCTTTCCCAGCCCCTGATGCCCACTACTTCTGATTCGCAGGCCTCTACTGAGACCCATTCGGAGTCCAGTATGCCGTGAGATGCTTCACCTATGGAACCCACGGATGTCTCTATCTTGGATGGGTCTGGAGCCGCTGTGCAGGCACCGGCTTCTGAGGGTGTATTCAGGCCTACAGACTTGCATATTAAATTGACAACGCTTTCATTACTAAGGCCTAAATCTCGATACAGGTCTAAAAAAAACGACACCCAGTCCACATGTTCAAGCCCCTATGCCTAACAAATGATAAAAATGGCTGAAGATCTAATTACTTTAATCAGGGGTAGTAACCCCCCCCAGAGTCCTAGGGCTGAGCTTGATTATGAATCTTCTGATCAGGATTCTGTTTCTTCTGTTTCTTCTGACTCTTCTATTGAGCTGGATTTGTCCATACCTACTTATGAGGATTCTGATGCAGAGGATTCCATTCCCTCTGCTTTCCCCCCTTCTGTGGATTTTTCTTTTGGGGAAACTTTACGTACTTTAAAGGAGCATTTCCACTGGGAAAGCACAAGAATTTTCTGATTCAAAAAAAGAGGCTTGGGGATTTTCTTCTTTCTCAGCATAGGCCTTTGGCTATACCTCCTGTACTAGACATTGTTGTGTTCTCGAATCCAGTTTGGCCCCTGATTCCCTGCCTCCGGCTCCTAGTAAACCTGACAGATACTACAGGGTTCCTGAGTCCCACAAGTTCCTTTTCAATAATCCTGTTGCAGATCTAGAAACCATTTGTCAGAGGCCCAAGGGTATTAAGGCTTCTACTGCTAAAAATCCTACCCCTTCTGATAGAGACTCCAGGGCGCTGGATAGATGGGGTAAAAAGGGTTATACTTCTGCAACCTTGGTAGTCAGAGCTTTGAACTGCCAATTTCATGTGTTAAAATATCAACAGCATATTATTGGACTGCTTAAACAGGAAATGATGTTAATTCCTGACAGTGTGGAAAATAAGGATTTACAGGATTTAATGCATTCTACTGAACAAGTTGGAAAACATAATTTGCAGTGTGGTTTTGATTCTTTAGAGGCCGCCTGCAGGGCTGCTGTTACTGGGTCTGTGCTTAGAAGGCATGCTTGGCTTAAGGAGCAATCTTTGCCTGATCATGTTAAAGCTAAATTGTTTGATACTCCTTTAAGTCAGGACCACCTGTTTGGCAATAAGGCTGAAGAAGTTCTAAAAAAGATGGAAGATAAAGCTAAATCTATGCAAACTGTTAAAGATTTCTTACAAGTGCAACCTCCAAGGTTTAGTAGGCACTGGCCTACTAAGAATTGGTCCTTTCCAGCCCCTTCCAGATCCTTTCAGGCCAAACCCAGACACAGCAAAAACCCCAGGTTTCAGTCTCAGGGGCTCTCAGAATGAAGCATTGGGGGCCTCCACTTCCAAATCTGGAAATAACAAGACACCCCCCTATAGTAAACAGTCTCATTGACTTCCTTTTAAATTTACCAAGCACTTAACTTTTAACCGCCCCTTTGGGGGTAAAGATTGCTCTTCAGGCAAAGAACTGGGAACTCATAACCCAGGACAAATGGGTTTTAAATATAGTGTCCCAGTGATACAGATTTCATTTCCACACGTTGCCAACACCAAAGGGGTGGCCAGACCTGCCCCCAAATCAGTGAACAGAGGCTCAAAAAACAAGTACTTTCCCTCTTAAGCATGGGGGTTATTCAACTGGTACCAGAAGAGGAAAAGGGACAAGGTTTCTGTTCCAATCCTTTTCTGGTACCCAGAAAAGACAAATCATGGCGTCCAGTCCTGGACCTGTCTACTCTAAACACCTTTCTGGAGATTCCAAAATTCAAGATGCTGACTTTTCACCAGTTACTTCCTATGGTAGGCAAGGACACCTGGTTGACAACTCTAGATTTAAAAGAAGCTTTACCTGCACATCCCAATCAGGGAATCTTGCAGAAGATGCATACGCTTCAAAGCAGGCTACTTGCTTTATCAGTTCTCTGCACTGCCCTTTGGCTTGTCTACTGCACCCAGGGTATTCACAAAGTGCCTGGCTGCAGTTATTGCAATTTGCAGGCAAAGAAATATTCAAATATATCCATACCTGGATGATGGTCTAATTCAGGGAGAAAACCAGGGCATACTTCTAAATCATCTGGCATTTGTAAAAAGGGATCTTCTTCATGTTTCACTGTTGCAGTCATTACATTTGGGTAATCTGCTGGCAAGTTGCTCTCATTCGGCTTGATTAACAAAGTCTTGGGTCCTGCATCAGTTGCTGTCCCTTCTTCCATGACGTCAGGTCGTCAGGCGTATAAAACTTGCAGCCGACGCCATTTTCATTTGTCTTTTTTGCTGCGTGGTGCCCGGAGCAGAAGCAGTTCGCAAGTACTGGTCAGCAGACTCCTGAAATTTTTGTTTTTGAGTTTCAGGACTGAAGTCTTCAACCTAAAGTTAAGTACCCCGTTGGGGAAACTTTTTCTTGCTCCTTACCGACATCAGTAAAAGTTAATAATTGTATTACTTGTGGGAAGCAAATACCTCATAAGGATTTTCATTTGTACTGTATTCCTTGCCTAGGCCCTGACTACAACATGGCTTGCTGTCGGTTTTGTGCTAAATTTAATCAACGCACTATTAAGCGTCTGTATATTTTTGCATCTAAATATTTTGGCTCGAGATTTAACTATCCAGAAATGTCGGTTAGCAGTCCGGCTACCGGAATACACAAACGCAAAGAAAAAGAGGGAGGGAGACCGTCGAGGTCCAAAACCGATGAAGCTTCTCATAAGCCAGTCGCCAGTTCACTGGTACTCAGTGAGGTACTTTCACAGCCCCTGATACCTGCTACTTTTAATTCGCAGGCCTCTACTGAGACCCATTTGAAGTCCGGTATGCCGCGAGACACTTTTAAGTATTGAACCTGCGGATGTCTCTACCTTAGATGGGTCCGGAGCCGCTGAGCAGGCACTGGCTTCTGAGGGTGTTTTCAGGCCTAAAGATTTGTATATTAAACCAACACCATCTTCAAAACCTAGGCCAAAATCAACTTCTGTGTCTAAAAAAACGTCGTTTGGGCCAAGTGCACAGGCCCCTATGCCTAAAAATCAAATTATCAAAATGGCTGAGGATTTAATTACCTTGATCAGGGGTTCCCACCCCCCTCCTGCTAAGAGGCCTAGGCAAGGCACTGATTATGAATCATCAGAACAGGTTTCTATTTCTTCTGATTCCTCTTCTGATCAGGAATTATCTTTTCCACCTTATTAGGACTCTGATGCAGAAGAATCCATACCTTCTGCTTCTCCTCCTGAGGATTTTTCTTTTGGAGAAACTTTGCGTACCTTAAGGGAACACTTTCACTGGGAGAGGCAGGATTTTTCAGAATCTGAAAAGAGGCTTAGAGATTTCTTCCTTCTTCCTGAGGATAGACCTTTGGCTATACCTCCTAGACATTGTTTTCTCAGAGTCCAGTATGGCTCCTGATTCCCTGCCTCCGCCTCCTAGTAAGCCAGACCGATATTACAGGGTTCCTGACTCCCACAAATTCCTTTTTAAAAACCCTACTGCTGACCCTGAAACCATTTCTCAAGTTCCCAAGGGCATTAAGGCCTCTACTGCTAAAAATCCTTCCCCTTCTGATTGAGACTCCAGCGCACTGGATAGATGGGTAAGAAGATTTACACATCTGCAACCTTGGCAATCAGGGCTTTAAACTGTCAGTTTCATATGCTTAAATAGCAGCAGCATGTCATGGGCTTACTTAAACAGAAAATTATGTTAATTTCTGACTGTGTGGAAAATAGAGTTACAGGATTTATTGCATTCAGCTGAACAAGTTGGAAAGCATACTTTGCAATGTGGTTTTGATTCCTTGCAGGGCCGATGTAACTGGATCTGTGATAAGAAGGCATGCTTGGCTCGGAGTAAAATCTGCCTGATAATGTTCAAGCAAAATTGTTGGATGCTCCTTTAGAACAGGACAGTCTGTTTGGTAATAAGGCAGAAGAAGTTTTGAAAAAGATGGAAGATAAAGTTAAATCTATGCAAACTTTAAAATATTTCCTACAAGTGCAGCCACCCAGGTTCAGTAGGCACTGGCCTACTAAGAATTGGTCCTTTCCAGTACCCACCAGAGCCACACAGATCAAACCCAGACACTCAGAAGGCTCCAGGATTCAGTCACAAGGAACTTGCAGAACAAAACAATGGGGTGCTTCCACCTCCAAATCTGGAAGTAACAAGGCACTTCCCTACGGTAACCAGGCTCAATGACTTTCCTCTGCCATCTCCAAGCATTTATCTTTTGGTGGCCCCTTTGGGGGGAAAACTGGCACTTCATGCACGAAATTGGCATCCAATTACCCAGGACAAGTGGGTTTTAAAGATAGTATCCCAGGGATACAGATTTCATTTCCACACGTTGCCAACTCCAAACGGATGGCCAGATCTGCCTCCAAATCAGTGGGCAGAGGCCCAGAAACAAGTTATGTCCCTCATGAATATGGGGGCCATTCAACCAGTACCAGAAAAGGAAAAGGGACAAGGTTTTTATTCAAAAATTTTCCTGGTACCCAGAAAAGACAAATCATTGCATCCAATTCTGGATTTATCCATTCTAAATACGTTTCTGGACATTCCAAAATTCAAGATGTTGACTCTACAACAGTTATTGCCTATGCTAGGCAAGAATGCCTGGTTGGTAACTAGACTTAAGAGGCTTACCTGCATATCCCAATCACGGAATCTTGCAGAAGATACCTCCGCCTCAAAGCAGGGTTTTTGCGTTACCAGATGTTCATCGTGCATACAGCTGCAGTCATCACACTTGGGTTATCCTGCCGTCAGGCGGGTCCTCGGTCGGCCGAATTCCAAAGTCTAGGTCCGGCGTCGGTTGTCGCTTCTTCCCTGACGTCAGTGCGGCAGGGGTATAAAAGAGGCAGCCGACGCCATTTTCTTCAGTCTTTCTTGCCGCGCGGTGCCCGAAGCAGAAGCAGTTCGCAACTGCCGGTCGGCCAGCTCCTGAGATTTATGAACAGTATTTCAGCCGAAGTCTTCTGTAAAGCTAAGTACCCCGTTGGGGAAACTTTTCTTGCCTCAGACCGATGTCAGACAAAGTTAATAATTGCATTTCTTGTGGGAAGCAAATACCGCATAAGGATTTTCACTCTTTCTGTATACCTTGCTTAGGGCCAGACCATGACGTCTCGGCCTGCTGTTTTTGTGCTAGGTTTAACAAGCGCACTGTTAAGCGCCGGGCGGAGTTCGCCCTTCATTTTTTTGGCAAAAAATGGAATTATATCATGTCGTCGGATACACCGACGCCAGTTTTAGGCAAAAGGTGCAAGGATAAGGACCGACATCCGAGGCCTGCACCGAGTACTGAGACCACGCTTAGGCCGACTACCGGTTCTCAGCGAGGCGCCTACGCAGCCCCTGACTACCGATGAAACTATTTTACCGGTGACTTCAGTACCCAAGGTCGCAGGTTCCTCTGACTCCATTCCCACTGCACATACCGACGCCACTCCTGGCGGGGAAACCGAAAATTTAGCGAGGCCTGCCATTTCTGAAGGCGTCTTCAGGCCTACCACCTTCTCTATTAAATCCTTCACTAAATCAGAGAGATTCCAGAGCATTAGAAAGGTGGGGGGGGGAAGCTGTATACTTAAGCAACTTTAACCATGAGGGCATTAAACTGTCAATTTCATATGTTAAAGTACCAACAGTTCTTGTTATCTCAGCTGAAAAACAAAATGACACAAGCAGAACAACCAGATTTAAAAGAGTTGCAGGATTTGTTGCATGGAGCAGAGCAAGTGGGGAAACGTACCTTGCAGTGTGGTTTTGATGCTTTAGAGGCCTCATGTAGAGCTGCTGTCACGGGGTCTGTCATACGTAGACATGCTTGGCTCAAAGAACAAGCCTTACCAGATCATGTCAAAGCAAAGTTATTAGATGCACCACTTCAAAAAGATGTATTTTTCGGTGTTAAAGCTGAGGAGGTACTAAAGAAAATGGAGGAAAAAGCGAAATCTATGCAGACAGTTAAAGATTTCTTGCAGGTGCAACCTCCATGCTTCAGCAGAAACTGGCCTTAAGAAAATTGGTCCTTTCCAGCCACGGACAGACCCGAAAGGGGCAGATACAGGTGCCCAAGGGGTCGAGGACAACCTCAAGGATCTTAGAGCTAGACAGTGGCAAGCACCAACCCCAAGAGGTGGAGAAGATAGACCACAGTCATTTAGAAAACAGACACAATGACTTCCCCCTATGCCTGCCAAACAAAACTATAATGGCAGCACCTTTGGGTGGAAAACTGGCATTATTTTCAAGAAACTGGCACATTGTTAGAAAAGACAAATGGATTCTGGATATCATAGACCGAGGCTACAGGTTCCACTTTCACGCCCTTCTGACAATGAGAGGCATGCCAAACCTGCCACAAAATCAAAGGGCAGAGGCACAAAGACAAATTTCCACTCTCATGACTATGAAAGCTATTCAAGAGGTACCTGCAAAAGAACAGGGTCAAGGTTTTTACTCAAGACTATTTCTGGTACCAAGGAAGGACAAGACTGGAGACCCATCTTAGACCTATCTATTCTAAACACATTTCTAGAGGTACCAAAATTCAAGATGCTCACATTACAGCAGCTTCTTCCCATGCTGGGCAAGGAGTCTTGGCTGGTAACGTTGGACCTCAAGGAGGCATACCTGCATGTCCCTATCAGACAAGATTGCAGAAGATACCTCAGATTTCTTGCAGGTTCAACCCATTACCAATTCTCTGCATTGACCTTTGGCTTATCTACTGCACCCAGAGTGTTTACGAAATGCCTGGCATCAGTGATTGCCTTCTGCAGACAACAAGGAATACAAATCTACCCATATCTGGACGACTGCCTGATCCAAGCGGACAGCAAGAACATTCTGTTGCAGCATCTGGCGTTTGTAATAAAACTATTAAACTTCCTGGGTTACACAGTGAACAAAAAGAAATCAAAACTAATACCTTCTCAACAGATAATTTTCCTGGGTGCCAGCTTAAATACAGGAACCCAGATGGCCTACCTCACGCCAGACAAACAAGGGCAACTGTCTCAATACTTCAACAAAATGGCAACTTTAACCAGACTAACTGCAAGGAAAGTCCTGCAGGCTCTGGGGTTCATGGCATCTTGCATCCTACTAATACCATGTGCAAAGCTGCATATGAGGAAACTACAATGGTACCTAAAAAACTTATGGTCTCAACACAGCCACAGCTTGGAAACAATTATACCACTCATTCCATGCCTTCAAAAGGAATTTTTGTGGTGGGCTCAAGCATGCCAAACAAACACTGGTCTCCCTTTCTGTTCACCTCAAGCAACTCAAACCATCACAACAGACGCCTCAGACTACGCCTGGGGAGCACACATGGCAGATCAGTGCATTCAGGGAAAATGGTCCCAAAAAGCGAAGCACCTACACATCAACCAAAAGGAGATGCTAGCCGTGCAAAATGCTCTTATGACCTTCAAAGACCTTCTGCATCCAGGCCAGCTATTAATAAGGACAGACAACACCACAGTCATGTAGTACATAAACAAACAGGGGGGGGGGGGGACTCATTCCTACCCCCTATGCAGGCAAGCTATGACCCTGTGGAACACAGCACTGGAATTACAAATTCAACTACAGGCACAATTCTCAAAACACACTGGCAGACAACTTAAGCAGAAATATGACAGATCCACACGAATGGAAGCTGCATCCTCAAGTCTTCTCAAAGATAACTCAGGCATGGGGACAGCCAGACATAGATCTATTTGCTACCTACAGAAATCACCAGTTGGAGAAGTTCTGTTCAAGGACCTATCATCCACAGGCCTGGAAAGTGGATGCACTCTCTTTCAAATGGACAACATTGACAGTCTATGCCTTCCCGCCTCTACCTCTACTGACCAAAGCTCTATTAAAAACCAGAGCAGAGAGGCCACATGATTCTCATTGCTCCAGACTGGCCACGACAACACTGGTATCCCCTCTTAAAGAGCCTGTCACACTCACCACCATGGATCCTACCTCTAGTTCCTCTTCTGTTGTCCCAATACAACTATAAAACCCTTCACAGCCAGCTCAAAACCTTAAATCTAGCTGTATGGAGAATACCTTAATTATCCAAAAGACTCTCCTCTCCAAGGAGGTGCAAGATGTTACCTTGGAGGCCAGGAGACCCTCTACTAGAAAAACCTACTCCGCCAAATGGAAACGATTTTGTTCCTGGAATCAAGAAAAGGGCCAGAATCCTTGGGTAATAAATATTCCTCAAATTTTACAGTACCTAGCTGAGATGTTAAACAGTGGCCTTTCCTTCTCCTCCATCAAGATCCACGCTTCAGCCATTTCTGCACAATACAATACAGATCCACCTTTATTCTCACATCTTCTATTAAGGCAGTTCCTCAGAGGGGCAAAAAATATAAAACCCCCACGGAAACCACCAGCCCCAGCTTGGGACCGCAACTTCGTATTGGAAAAGCTGACCCTGCCTCCTTTTGAGCCGGCTTCTTCAACAGAGCTACAATACTTGTCTTGGAAAACAGCCTTCCTTCTGGCTATTACCTCAGCACACAGGGTTTCGGAGCTACAGGCCCTCATGGCTGTGCAACCGTTCATCATTTTCCATCAGGACAGGGTTTCCTTATGAACAAACCCTACCTTCATGCCAAAGGTTGTATCCAGTGTGGCTTTGAAACAGACTATTCATTTACCTACCTTTTATCCAAATCCACAGAACAAAGGAGAAGAGGCTACTACATTCCTTGCACATTCACAGACAACTTCGTTATTACATGGACAGAACAAAGTCATTCAGGAATTCTGAGCAGCTCTTTGTGTCCTATGCTACAGGTGCTCAAGGAAAGGCCATTTCCAAACAGACTATTTCAAAATGGATAGCCCACTGCATACACTTTTGTTATTCATTTCATGGAAAATCAGTGCCTGTATACATCAGATCCCACTCCACCAGGGCTACAGCTACCTCTGCAGCTTTCCTCAGGGGGGTCCCTACCAAGGACGTTTTGGAAGCAGCTACTTGGAGTTCAGTGAACACTTTCTCCAAGCACTACCACCTTCCACTATTCTCAAAATCTAGAGCGGGCTTTGCCACAGCAGTCCTGCAGGGCATCCTAGCCCCTCCTAATTTTACTTAGTACCTGCCACCCTTACTGAGCTTTGGGATTCTATCCAAGTGTGATGACTGCAGCTGTATGCACGATGAACATAGTACAGTTTTGTACCTATCATAAATGTAGATGTTAGTGTGCTCATACAGCTGCAGTCCAGGTTACCCTCCCTCCTTCCCCTCTTAGGACAGGACTTATGACAAACACCTTTAACATACAACCTCTTTGGGGTATTCCTTTATGGTATATTTGCTTGCAACTACTGTTTTGATTTATCTACTTTGTATGTTTGCATAATATCATGTTTTGCCTTCCTTTCTGGGGGCACCTGACATCTGGGGCAAGAAAAACTGAAGAAAATGGTGTCGGCTGCCTCTTTTATACCCCTGCCGCACTGACGTCGGGGAAGAAGTGATGACAACCGACGCCGGACCTAGACTTTGGAATTCGGCCGACCGAGGACCCGCCTGACGGCAGGATAACCCAAGTATGATGACTGCAGCTGTATGAGCACTCGAACATCTACATTTATGGTAGGTACAAAACTGTACTTTTTCTGCACTGCCCTTTGGCTTATCTACTGCGCTCAGGGTCTTCACAAAGTGCCTGGCACCAGTAATTGCATTTTGCACACAAAGAACCATTCAAATTTATCCTTACCTGGACGATTGCCTAATTCAGGCAGAAAACAATGACATATTTCTACAACATCTGGCGTTTTGTAAAAAGGCTTCTAACTTGCCTAGGGTACACTATAAACAAAAAGAAATCACAACTGGTGCCTTCTCAGATAATTACATTCCTGGGTGCAAGCTTGAATACAACTGCCCCAGATGACTTACCTCATGCCAGAAAAACAAATTCAATTGATGACTTACTTCAAACAAGTGGCCACAAAAATCCAGCTTTCTGCAAGACAAATTCTGCAGGCCTTGGGGTTCATGGCTTTCTGCATTCTACTAATTCCATGTGCAGGACTGCTTATGAGGAAACTTCAGTGGCACCTAAAAAGCTTATGGAGTCAACATTGTTAGAGCCTGGAAACAATGATTCCTTGAATCATTCCTTGCCTGCTGCAAGAGTTCCTATGGTGGGCAAAGGCCTGTCACCAAAACAAGAGACTGTCCTTCATTCCACCCCCTGCCACCCAAACCCTGACTACAGACTCGTCAGATTATACTTGGGGGGGGGGGGGGGGCATCTGGCAGGGAGATGCATTCAGGGCAAATGGATCCCAAATCAAATGCATCTGCATATCAATCGGAAAGAGATGGTAGCTGTTCAGAATGCTCTGACAGCCTTCAAGGACTGTCTTCAATCCAGGGCAACTACTGATAGACGGACAACACCACAGTCATGTGGTACATAAACAAGCAGGGGGCTACCTATTCCTAGTCCCTTTGCAGACTAGCCATGGCTTTGTGGAACACTTCCTTGACTTACCAGATACATCTACAAGCTCAATTCCTGCCAGGAAAGCAAAATACTCTGGCAGACGAACTAAGCAGAAATCTTATGGACTCACGCGAATGGAAACTGGATCCACAAATCTTCAGCATGTTGACACACAAATGGGTAAGCCCAGAGATAGTTTTGGGGTGAGGCAAAGAGATCTATCAGTTGGACAAATTCTGCACAAGAATTCATCACAAAAAAGCTTGGAAAGTGGATGCTCTAATCTTCAGCTGGAAAAACCTAGCAGTTTATGCCTTTCCCCTCTGCGTCTGCTCTCCAAGTACTTACTAAGTGTCAGACAGGAAAAAACAAAAATGATTCTGATTGCTCCAGACTGGCCTCACCAAAGCTGGTACCCGCTCCTACGCAATGTTACACCTTCCTCCTTGGTACCTGCCTCAGACACCTTATCTACTGTCTCAACAGAACTATCAAATTCTGCACACTCGGCTCCAAACTCTGAATCTTGCAGCATGGCTAATCAACTAATTACACCAGTTACATCTCTCAGCAAACATGTGATGGAAGTCATTTTGGAGGCTAGAAGGCCTAGTACTAGAAAATCTTATGCTGATAAATGGAAAAGATTCTGTGCCTGGAAACAAGCACAAGGAATAAACACAGCAATGCCCAATATTCCTCATATTCTGCAATACTTAACTGAGATGCTTCACAAGGGCCTATCCTTTTCTTCAATAAAAATCCATGCCTCTGCCATTTCAGCTCATTACAACACAGAGCCTCCCCTCTTTTCTCATCCCCTGCTAAAGCAGTACCTCACAGGGGCCAAGTATTTGAGACCTCCCAGGAGAGCACCAACCCCTGCATGGGATCTCAGTTTTGTGTTGGAAAAACTCACCCTACCTCGTTTTGAACCAGCTGCTACTGCGGACTTAAAATTTCTCTCTTGGAAGATAACTTTTCTCTATCAGTTACTTCAGCTAGAAGGATTTCAGAACTACAGGCTCTCATGGCAGTGGAGCCTTTTATTATCTTTTACCTGGACAGGGTGGCTCTCGGGACCAATCCATCCTTTATCCCTAAAGTGGTATCTAGTGTGGTTCTTAATCAGACCATTCATCTGCCAACATTTTTCCCAAATCCACAGAACAAGGGTGAGCGGATTCTGCATTCTTTGGATGTATATAGACAACTAAGATTCTACTTAAACAGGACAAAATCTTAAAGAACATCTGAGCAATTACTGGTGGCATTTGCTGCAGGGGCAGAGGAAAAGGCTATTTCAAAGCAGGCTATTTCGAAATGGATAAGCCATTGTATATGTTTCTGCTACATGCGCCATGGTAAACCTGTCCCCAAGGAGATCAGATCCCATTCCACCAGGGCTGCATCTACTTCTGCAGCCTTTCTCAGAAGGGTTCCTACCAGAGACATTCTAGAAGCTGCTACCTGGAGCTCAGTTGATACGTTCACCAAACAATACCATTTACCCCTCTTCTCTAAATCCAGAGCAGGCTTTGCCACTGCTGTCCTGCAGGGTCTTACAGCTGCTTCTAATGCTGTATAATTCCATCCTCCCAACCATAGCTTTGGGATTCTACCCAACTGTAATGACTGCTACAGTGAAACACGAAGAACATAGTACAGTTGTCTACACTTACCATAAATGTAGATGTTCGAGTGTATTCACTGTTGCAGTCCTGGTTACCCACCCGCCAGCCCCCTATTTTCTCTTACTATACCTCTTCTTTCTTTTGCTATGCTCAAAATCCTTTTTGGTGTATTTGCTTTTATTTGGAGGTATATTTTTTTGTATTCTGAATTGCATGCTTCTATATTTTGCTCCCCATTTGGGAGCCACCTGACATCTGGGGCAGGAAAAACTGATGAAAATGGTGTCAGCTGCTTGTTTTATATACCCCTGACGACCTGATGTCATGGAAGAAGGGACAGCAACCGATGCAGGACCCAAGACTTTGTTAATCAGGCCGACTTAGCAGATTACCCAAATGTAATGACTGCAACAGTGAATACACTCTAGCATCTACATTTATGGTAAGTGTACACAACTGTACTTTCTAACTTCTAACTTGTCTGGGGTACACCATAAACAAAAGGAAATCACAACTGGTACCCTGTTGACAGATTACATTCCCGGGTGCAAGCTTGAATACAAATGCCCAGATGGCTTTCCTCATGCCAGAGAAGCAAATTCATTTGGTAACTTACAAGTAGCCACAAAAACCCTGCTATCTGCAAGACAAATACTGCAAGCCTTGGGGTTCATGGCCTCCTGCATTCTTCTAATTCCATATGCAAGACTGCATATGAGGAAACTACAGTTGTATCTAAAAAAAGTGTATGGAGTCAACATTGTCACAGCCTGGAAACAATGATTCACATCATACCTTGCCTACACCTGGAACTCCTATGGTGGGCAGAGGCCTGCCACCAAAACAAGGGACTACCATTCATACTACCCCCTGCCGCCCAAACCCTAACTGCAGATGCATCAGACTATGCATGGGGGGCTCACCTGGCAAGGAAGTGTATTCAGGGAAATGGATCCCAAATGAAATGCACCTAAATATCAGTCAATAAGAAATGTTAGCTGTACAGAATGCTCTGACAGCCTTCAAGAACTACATTCTTCCAGGACAGCTAATGGTAAAGACGGACAACATCACAGTTATGTGGTACATAAACAAGCAGGGTGTATACATTCCTACCCCCTCTACAGCCTAGCCATGGCATTGTGGAACACAGCCTTGAGCTACCAAGTGCACCTACAAGCTCAGTTCCTGCCAGGAAAGCAAAATACTCTGGCAGATGAACTAAGCAGCAGGAATCTTATGGAACCACACAAATGGAAACTGGATTTGCAAATCTTCAGCATGTTGACACGCAAATGGGGGAGCCCAGACATAGATCTTTTTGCCTCATCCCAAAACTATCAGTTGGACAAATTCTGCACAAGAATCCATCACAAAAAAACTTGAAAGTGGATGCTCTATCCTTCAGCTGGAAAAACTCAGTCTATGCTTTTCCCCCTCTGCCTTTGCTCTCCAAGGTATTACTAAAAGTCAAGACAGGAGAAACTAAAAATGATTCTGATTGCTCCAGACTGGCCTCGCCAACACTGGTACCTGCTCCTACGCAATATTTCACACCTTCCTCCGTGGTACCTGCCTCAGACAAACTTATCTTCTGTCTCAGCAGAACTTTCAAATTCTACACACACAGCTCCAAACTGTGAATCTTGCAGCATGACTAATCAACTAATTTCACCAGTTACATCTCTCAGCAAACCTGTGATGGATGTCATGTTGGAGGCTAGAAGGCCTAGTACTATTCATTACAACACACAGCCTCCCCTCTTTTCTCATCCCCTGCTAAAGCAGAGGGGCCAAAAATTTAAGACCTCCCAGGAGAGCACCAACTCCTGCATGGGAACTCAATTTTGTGTTGGAAAAACTCATCCTGCCGCCTTTTGAGCCAGCTGCTACTGCGGACATAAAATTCCTCTCTTGGAAGACGGCTTTTCTTTTAGCAGTCACTTCAGCTAGAAGGATCTCAGAACTACAGACTCTCATGGCAGTGGAGTCTTTTTATTATTTTCTACCCGGGCAGGGTAGTGCTCAGGACCAATCCATCCTTTATGCCTAAAGTGGTATCTAGTGTGGCTCTTAATCAGACCATTCATCTGCCAACTTTTTTCCCAAATCCACAGAACAAAGGGGAGCGGATTCTGCATTCATTGGATGTACACAGACAACTAAGATTCAACTTGAACAGGACAAAATCTCTAAGAAAATCTGAGCAACTACTGGTGGCATTTGCTGCAGGGGCAGAGAGAAAGGCTGTCTCAAAGCAGACAATTTCAAAATGGATAAGCCATTGTATTAATTTCTGCTACATGCATCATGGTAAACCTGTCCCCAAGGGGATCAGATCCCATTCCACCAGGGCTGCATCCACTTCTGCAGCCTTTCTCAGAGGGGTTCCTACCAGAGACATTCTAGAAGCTGCTACCTGGAGCTCAGTTCATACGTTCACTAAGCATTACCATTTACCTCTCTTCTCTAAATCCAGAGCAGGCTTTTGCCACTACTGTCCTGCAGAGTCTTAGGGTTGCTCCTAATGCTGTATAATTCCATCCTCCCAACCATAGCTTTGGGATTCTACCCAAATGTAATGACTGCAACAGTGCAACATGAAGAACATAGTACAGTTGTGTACACATCATAAATGTAGATGTTCGAGTGTATTCACTGTTTCAGTCCTGGTTACCCACCCGCCAGCCCCCCTACTCTTCTCTTTTTATACCTCTTATTTCTGTTACTATGTTCAAAGGCCGTTTTGTTGTATTTGCTTTTATTTGTAGGTATATTTTTTGTTTTAAATTACGTGTGTGTGTGTGTGTGTGTGTGTGTGTGTGTGTGTGTGTGTGTGTGTATATATATATATATATATATATATATATATCTATATATGTGTATATATATATATATATATATATATATATATATAGATATATATATATATATATAATTTTTTTTTTTTGCTCCACATTTGAGGGGCACCTGACATCTGGGGCAAGAAAAACTGATGAAAATGGCTTCGGCTGCATGTTTTATACCCCTGACGTCATGGAAGAAGAGACAGCAACCGATGCAGGACCCAAGACTTCGTTAATCAGGCGACTGAGGGCAACCTGCCAGCAGATTACCCCCAGTGTAATGACTGCAACAGTGAATACACTTGAACATCTACATTTATGGTAAATGTACACAACTGTACTTTATCCTTATGGTGGCTGAGTTTGGATCATCTTTCTTCAGGACATCCTGTTTTTTTCTTCCCCAACCAACATCCATTGTTAGTCAATGGTTCTCTGTAGGTAAAGGGGGTAATTGCAAGGAAGGCTTTCCAGGGTTACTGATCTCAGTGACAGGCCCGCCTGTGCTTTAGTGTTTTGGAGATGAGCAGTCCTCCTGGTGTTGCAGGCTTTTTGTGACTGCCACTCCAAAGGTGTGATTTCGGTCCAGACCAATAACATGACAATATTTTGGTACATCAGCAAACACGGGGGAACCCGATCCTTCTCCCTGTGTTGTGAGGCTATGAAGATGAGACGGTGAGCATTGTCCTCTGAATGCTTTTTCATATCCTGGGACAATCCAACATTCTAGCAGACAAATTCAGCAGGAGCCATTCTAATGCCTCACAGGTAGTCTCTCAACCTCTCGGTGACTGTTTTGAATTTCATTCCACTGGGACCAGCCTCAGTACAACCTGTTTGTGACACATTACAGTAGAACATGCAGCAGCTTCTTTGCCTTGATTCCTTTCAAAGGATGGTCACAGCGGGCTGCTGTAGTCCTTGTTTGGCCACTGTCTCCAATATACTTTTACTCTCCAATAACCTTGATAGTCAAGTATTTACTAGGAGTATCCTGATGCTGAGCAGCTGTAATTCTCATAACCCCCTTGAGGCCCAGGCAATTCTGGATGCCCTTCTGTTCTCATGTTGCAGCATTCCAAACTCTTTGGTTTCCCTCTCTTGGTACCCAGATGTCTTGCCAGTATACAAAAGCTTCTACTCCCTGCTAGGTGCCTAGTTTTGTACCCTTGACGTCAGGTAGTCAGGGGTATAAAACATGCAGCAGACGCCTTTACATCAGTCTTTCTTGCAGAGAAAGAGCCCGAAGCAGAAGCAGTTCGCAAGTGACTGTCAGCTGCTACCGGAAACTTTTGTTTTTTACGAGTTTCAGACCTGAAGTCTTCTAAGGCTAAGTACCCCGATGTTCATCCTGCATACAGCTGCAGTCATAACAGATGGGTTCTCCTGCCGTCAGGCGGGTCCTCGGTCGGCCGAATTCCAAAGTCTAGGTCCGGCGTCGGTTGTCGTCGCTTCTTCCCTGACGTCAGTGCGACAGGGGTATAAAAGAACCAGCCGACGCCATTTTCTTCAGTCTTTCTTGCCGCGCGGTGCCCGAAGCAGAAGCAGTTCTTAAGTGCCGGTCGGCCAGCTCCTGAAATTACGAAAATTTTGCAACCGAAGTCTTCTTGAAAGCTAAGTACCCCAGAGGGGAAACTTTTCTTGCCTCGGACCGATGTCAGACAAAGTTAATAATTGTAGTTCAAGTGGGAAGCAAATACCGCATAAGGATTTTCATTCCCTCTGTATTCCTTGTTTAGGCCCAGACCACGACATCTCGGTCTGTCGTTTTTGTGCTACTTTCAACAAACGCACCATTAAGCGTCGGGCGAAGTTCGCCCAGCATTATTTTGGCAAAAAATTTAACTATATTATGTCGTCAGATACTCCGACTCTTGTTTTGTCTAAAAAGCACAAAGATAAGGACAGACACACGAGGTCCGTGGCCTCTACCGACACCACGCCAAAGCCGACTACAGGTGGTCCGGTTCTCAGCGAGGCACCTACGCAGCCCCTGACTACCGACGACACTTCATTGGCGGTGTCTTCTGTGCCTGAGGTCGCAGGCTCCTTGGCCCACACCCCGACTACAGATACCGGAGCCACTCTTGGTGGTGAATCCCAAAATGTAGACAGGTCTGCCTCCTCTCAAGGCATCTTCAGACCTTCCTCTTCTTTTTCCATCAAGGCTTTCACTAAGTCTAAAGCAGCCATGCATTCTAAGAGACAAGCTACACAGGGCCCATCTCCAGGCCCCATTCCTAAAAAACAGATGCTTAAAATGGCTGAGGATTTAATTACTCTGATCAGGGGTTCTCAAACCCCCCCCCCCCCCGGGACAAAAGGCCCAGAGTGGAGGAAGAATCCCCCTCCTCTGATCAGGCCTCCATTATATCAGGTCACTCTGATGAACAGGAACTTTCTTACTCCCCTTTTGAAGATTCTGATGCAGAGGAGTCCATTCCCTCTGTATCCCCCCCAGAGGATTACTCATTTGGGGAAACCTTGCATACCTTAAGGGAACACTTCCACTGGGAAGGCAAAGAGTACTCAGATTCCAAGAAAAGGCTTAGGGATTTTCTATTGCTACCTCAGCACAGGCCTCTGGCTATACCTCCTGTCTTGGACATGCTAGATGATGTGTACTTGGAGGCCTACCTTTACCCGGATTCTTTACCTCCAGCCCCAGTCAAGCCTGACTGGTATTACCGGGTTCCTGACTCTCACCAATTTCTATACAAAAGCCATGCGGCTGACCCAGAAATTATCTCACAGGGCCCCAAGGGAATAAAGGCCTCCACTGCTAAAAATCCATTACCTTCCGAGAGAGATTCCAGATCCTTAGAAAGGTGGGGGGAAAAGGTATATACCTCGGCCACCTTAACCATGAGGGCATTAAACTTGCCAGTTCCATATGCTAAAGTACCAACAGTTTCTGTTATCACAATTGAGAAGTAAAATGTCACAACCTGAACAACCAGACTTGAAGGGGTTGCAGGATTTAATGCATAGTGCAGAACAAGTGGGTAAACATACCTTGCAATGTGGTTTTGATGCTCTAGAGGCCTCATGTACAGCTGTTGTTACAGGATCAGTCATACGTAGACATGCCTGGCTCAAGGAACAAACCTTACCAGATCATGTCAAAGCTAAATTACTAGATGCCCCTCTACAAAAGGATGTATTATTTGGTGGTAATGCTGAGGAGGTATTTAAGAAAATGGAGGAAAAGGCTAAATCAATGCAAACAGTGAAAGATTTTCTACAGGTACAACCCCCACGTTTCAGTATAAATTGGCCTTCCAAAAATTGGTCCTTTCCAGCCACGGACAGACCCCAAAGAGGTAGATACAGGCGCCCGAGGGGCAGAGGGCAATCCCAAGGATCGTTTAGAGGCAGACAGTGGCAAGTTCCTACACAAAGAGGTGGTGAGGATAGTTCGCAGCCATTCAGAAAGCAAGCCCAATGACTTTCCACTTTGCATGCCAAGCAAGGCTCAAATGGCAGCACCCTTAAGCGGAAAACTGGCATTATTTTCAAAAAATTGGCATATTGTCACAAAAGACAAATGGATCCTGGACATTATAAACAGAGGCTACAGATTCCATTTTCACACCCTTCCAAAAATGAGAGGCATGTAAAACCTGCCACAATCAAAGGGCAGAGGCACAAAGACAAATTTCAGATCTCATGGACATGAAAGCTATTCAAGAGGTACCTACTCACGAACAAGGTCAAGGTTTTTATTCCAGACTATTCCTGGTACCAAGGAAGGGAAAAGATTGGAGACCTATTTTGGACCTATCCATCCTAAACACATTTTTACTCGTACCAAAATTCAAGATGCTCACTTTACAGCAGCTTCTTCCCATGCTGGGCAAGGAGTCTTGGCTGGTAACATTGGACCTCAAGGAGGCATACCTGCATGTCCCAATCAGGCAAAATTGCAGAAGATACCTCAGATTTCTTGCAGGTTCAACCCATTATCAATTCTCTGTATTGCCCTTTGGCTTATCTACTGCGCCCAGAGTGTTCACGAAATGCCTGGCATCAGTTATTGCCTACTGCAGACTTCAAGGGATACAAATATACCCCTATTTGGACGACTGCCTGGTCCTTGCGGACAGCAAGCACATACTTCTGAAACATCTGGCTTATGTAATAATGTTGTTGAATTCTCTGGGATACACAGTCAGCAAAAAGAAATCAAGGCTAATACCCTCTCGGAAAATAATTTTCCTGGGTGCCAACTTGGACACAAACACCCAGATGGCCTACCTCACGCCAGAGAAGCAGGGGCAACTAACTCAATACTTCAGAACACTAGCAAATTTCACCAGGCTGACTGCAAGGAAAATCCTGCAGGCTCTAGGATTTATGGCATCTTGCATCCTACTAATCCCATGTGCAAAGCTGCATATGAGGAAACTTCAATGGTACCTGAAAAACCTATGGTCTCAACACAGCCACAGTTTGGAAACAATAATACCACTAATTCCATGTCTTCAAATGGAATTTCTGTGGTGGGCTCAGGCATGCCAAATGAACACAGGTCTCCCATTCAGCAAGCCTCAAGCAAATCAAGTAATCACAACAGATGCCTCGGACTACGCCTGGGGGGGTGCAAATGACAGATCGGTGCATTCAGGGCAAATGGTCCCAAAAAGAAAAGCACCTTCACATCAATCAAAAGGAAATGCTAGCAGTAATAAATGCTATTATAGCTTTCAAAGACCTTCTGCATCCAGGTCGACTATTGATAAGGACAGACAATACCACAGTAATGCTGTACATAAACAGGGAGGAACCCATTCATACCGCCTATGCAGGCTGGCCATGTCACTTTGGAACATGGCTCTGGACTTACAAATCGAACTTCAAGCACAGTACTTGCCAGGCAAGGAAAACACACTGGCAGACAACCTAAGCAGAAATATGACTGATCCATGCGAATGGAAGTTGCATCCTGAAGTTTTTACAGAGATAATTCAAGCATGGGGAAGGCCAGACATTGATCAATTTGCCTCCCACAAAAATCACCAATTGACAAAATTCTGCTCAAGGATTTTTCATCCAAAGGCCTGGAGAGTGGACGCTCTCTCTTTGTTGGACAACAATGACAGTTTATGCCTTCCCACCTCTTCCTCTGTTCTATTAAATACCAGAGCAGACAGACCAAAGATGATTCTCATTGCTCCAGACTGGCCAAGACAACACTGGTACCCACTCCTGAGGAGCCTGACGCATTCCCCACCATGGACCCTGCCTCTAGTGCCGCCTCTTCTGACTCAGCACAGCTTCAAAACTCTTCACAGTCAGCTGAAAACACTCAATCTGGCCGCATGGAAGATTCCATAACATCACAACAGAACCTTCTCTCCAAGGAGGTGCAGGATGTCATTTTGGAGGCCAGAAGGCCGTCTACTAGAAAAGCTTACTCCGCAAAATGGAAACGGTTTTGTGCCTCGAATGAGAAAAAGGGCCAGAATCCTGGAAAACTGAATTTACCTCAAGTATTACAGTATCTAGCTGAGCTGCTAAGCAGTGGACTTTCATTCTCCTCCATCAAAATCCATGCCTCAGCCATTTCTGCAGAATACAACACTGATCCACCTTTATTCTCTCACCCCCTCTTAAGACAGTTCCTCAGAGGGGCTAAGAATATAAAACCCCCAAGGAAACAACCAATACCTGCTTGGGATCCCAATTTCATTCTAGAAAAACTGACCTTGCCTCCTTTTGAGCCAGCTGCCTCAACAGATTTGCAATATTTATCCTGGAAAACCGCTTTCCTTCTGGCTATTACCTCAGCTCGTAGGGTATCGGAACTACAAGCCCTCATGGCTGTGCAGCCTTTTATCATCTTCCATCAGGACAGAGTTTCCTTACGAACCAACCCGTCCTTTATGCCAAAAGTGGTATCCAGGGTAGCTTTGAATCAGGCTATACACTTACCTACCTTTTATCCTAATCCTCAAAACAAAGGGGAGAGATTACTACATTCCTTGGACATCCACAGACAACTGCGTTATTATTTGGACAGAACAAAGCCTTTCAGAAAATCAGAACAGCTCTTTGTGTCCTATGCTATAGGAGCTCAAGGGAAGCCAATTTCCAAACAGACAATCTCAAAATGGATAGCCCACTGCATATGCTTTTGTTATTCTTTTCATGGCAAAACTGTACCTACAGGCATCAGATCTCACTCCACAAGGGCTACGGCTACCTCTGCAGCTTTCCTCAGAGGAGTTCCTACCAAAGATATTTTAGAAGCAGCCACTTGGAGTTCTGTGCATACCTTCTCCAAATGCTACCACCTTCCATTATACTCCAAATCTAGAGCAGGCTTTGCCACTGCAGTCTTGCAGGGCATCCTGGCTCCTCTTAGTTCCACCTAGTGCCTACCACCCCTTTCTTAGCTTTGGGATTCTACCCATCTGTTAGGACTGCAGCTGTATGCACGATGAACATAGTACAGTTTTGTACCTACCATAAATGTAGAAGTTCGAGTGCTAATACAGCTGCAGTCCAGGTTTCCCTCCCTCCTTCCCCTCTTGGGACAGGCCTATTGGCGAACACCTCCTCATACAACCTGATTGGGGTGTTCATTTATGGTGTATTTGCTTGCACTACTGTATTTTGATTATATGGCATTGCTTTATTACACAAATTTATGTATTGCCTTCCTTCTGGGGGCACCTGACATCTGGGGCAAGAAAAACTGAAGAAAATGGCGTCGGCTGGTTCTTTTATACCCCTGTCGCACTGACGTCAGGGAAGAAGCGACGACAACCGACGCCGGACGTAGACTTTGGAATTCGGCCGACCGAGGACACGCCTGACGGCAGGAGAACCCATCTGTTATGACTGCAGTTGTATTAGCACTCAAACATCTACATTTATGGTAGGTACAAAACTGTAGTTTGGGGATTCTTTTTTCTTGCTCTAACCAACATCAGAAAAAATTAACAATTGTTTTGCCTGTGGAAAGCAAATACCTCAGAGATTTTCATTCTTACTGCGTTTATGCCCAGACCACAATGCCCCTCTGTATCGGTTTTGTGCTTTGCCTGAACCATTTGTCGACTGCTATTTTTGGAGCTAAATTATTTCGCTCTCGTTCTCCGTACTCTGAAATGGCTTTGGTAAACCATCCGACTACCGATCTTCCGAAAAAGTGGGAAGATAGAGACAGGCAGCATGGGTCAAACACTGCCGACAATGCTTCCGCTAAGCTAGTTACCAGTCCGCCAGTACTCAGTGAGGCACCTTTGCAGCCCCTGATGCCCGCTTCTACAGATTCGCACGCCTCTGCTGAGACCCATCCGGAGTCCGGTATGCCGCAAGATGCTTCGATTATGGAACCTGTGGATGTCTCTACCTTGGATGGGTCCAGAGCCGCTGTGCAGGCACCGGCTTCTGAGGGTGTATTCCGACCTACCTATATTCATATTAAACCGACAACTTCATTTCCTACTAAAACTACCGAGTTTCTCAGGCCCAGAGTTTGCACTACGTCTAAAAAATGACGTCCATAGTGCATGCTCAAGCTCCCATGCCACAAAGACAAATCCTTAGAATGGCTGAAGACCTTATTACTCTAGATGAAGTCAGCCTTCCCCTGCCAAAAGACAAAGAATTGAATTTACTTCTGATCCTACAGAGCAGGAGTCTGATAACTCTGACCCTTCTGATTACCAGGACATACACTTACCTATCTATTAGGACACAGATGCAGAGGAATCCATTCCCTCTACCTCCCCTCCAGAGTATTTTTCTTTAGGTGAAACCTTGCATACCTTGAGAACATTTCCGCTGGGAGTGCCAGGACTATCCTCAGTCTAAAAAGTCAGGGAATTTTGGGATTTGCCTCAGCACAGGCCTCTAGTTATACCCCCTGTCCTGGATATTGTAGAGGATGTCTTCTTGGAGTCCATTCTTACTCTTGACACCTTACCCCCAGCTCCTAGAAAACCTGACAAGTGCTACAGAGTACCTGAGTCGCAATTTTCTCTTTAGGAATCCAACTGCGGATCCGGATCCCATTTCACATGTTAAAGTACCAGCAACATGTTATGGAACTAATTAAACAAAAAATGGTGTTACTTCCAGTTTGTGCAGAAAATAAAGACTTAAAAGAGTTAATGCATTCTGCAAATCAAGTTAGTAAACGTACTTTGCAGTGTGGGTTTGATGCCTTAGAAGCATCTTGCAGGGCTGCTGTCACTGGGTCTGTACTGAGAAGGCATGCTTGGCTAAAGAAACAAGTCTTGCCTGCTCATGTCAAAGCAAAATTACTAGATGCTCTATTAAATCAGGAGCATTTGTTTGACACAAAAACAGAATAAGTTTTTAAAAAAATGGAAGAAAAAGCTAAATCTATGGAAACCTTCAAAGATTTCTTACAGGTGCGGCCACCTAGATTCAGTAGGCATTGGCCTTAAAAAAAAAAAAAAACTGGTCCTTTCCAGTCCCTCTCTGGCTTTCTCAGTCCAAACCCAGGGGGAAACAGACCACTAAGACTACAGTCTCAGGGTATGCAGAAATCTAAACAATGGAGTGTTTTCACCTCAAATCCAAGGAGTGGTAAGCCACCCCCATATGGATAAAGTTAACAATGACTTCCCAATTATCCTTTTCAGCCATGCTCAAGTACTTGAGCCTCTAATAGGAAAACTCGCCCTTCATGCAAAAAAAATGATGTCAATTACTCAGGACCGATGGGTACTCAACATTGTATCCCAGGGATACAGGATTCTACTTCCACTCACTGCCAACCCCAAGCGGGTTGCCAGACCTTCCTCCAATCCAGTGGGCTGAGGCTCATTAGCAAGTTATTTCCCTTCTCCATATCAGGGCTATTCAACCTGTTCCAGTAGAACAAGGGGGGGACAGGGTTTCTACTCCAGACTGTTCCTGATGCCCAGAAAAGAGGGCTCTCTGTTCCCTATCCTGGATCTATCTATTCTCAACACCTTTCTGGTGGTCCCAAAATTCAGAATGCTTACACTGCAACAGCTTCTTCCTATGCTAGCCAAGGATGCCTGTTTAGTCGCACTAGATTTAAAAGAAGCTTATCTGCACATCCCCATAAGGGAGTCTTGCAGGAGATATCTACGCTTCAGGCAGGCTCTATGCACTATCAGATGTTCGTGTTACACTGCTGCAGTCATTACACTTGGGTTATCCTGCCGTCAGGCAGTTCCCCAGTCGGCCTGAGTTCCAAAGTCTTGGTCCGGCATCGGTGGTTGTCGCTTCCTCCCTGACGTCAGTGCGACAGGGTATATAAGATGCAGCCGACACCATTTTCTTCAGTCTTTCTTTCCGCACGGTGCCCGAAGCAGAAGCAGTTTGCAAGTGCCGGTCGGCCGACTCCTGAGATTTTCAGTCCGAATCCAGAACCAAAGTCTTCTACAAAGCTAAGTACCCCGTTGGGGAAACTTTTTCTTGCTCAGACCGATGTCAGTAAATGTTAATAACTGTATTTCTTGCGGGAAGCAAATACCTCATAAGGATTTCCACTCCTATTGTATTCCATGCCTAGGCCCAGACCACGACTTCACTGGTTGTCGGTTTTGTGCTAGGTTTAACAAGCGCACTATTAAACGTCTGTTTGATTTTGCCCGACATTATTTTGGCAGAAAATTCAATTACACCATGCCATCGGAACTTCCTACGACTGGATTACATAAAAAGTGCAAGGACAGGTATCCGAGGCCCAAAACTGACTAGGCCTCTTCTAGGCCGGTCGCCAGTTCTCCGGTTTTCAGCGAGGCGCCTACACAGCCCCTGACGACTGCTTCTACAGAACCACAGACCGCCTCCGACTCCCACGTGGAGCTGGCTGGGCCTTTGGACACTCTTGGTTTTCAGCCTACCGAAACTAACCCTTCAGAGGGAAGTGAAGTAGCTGAGCAATCCACTGCTTCAGAGGGTGTTTTCAGACCTACTCAGTTAACCATTAAACCCTCTGCTAAGTCTAAGCCCCCCTTAAAAGCAAAGAAACAGACACAGCATTCTCCAGGACAGGCTTCCATGCCTAAGAAACAAATGCTAAACATGGCAGAAGACCTTATTACCCTGATCAGGGGGTCCCATTCCCCTCCTGATAAAAGGCCCAGACAGGATGCAGACTATGAATTTTCCGATCGGGTGTCCATTTCCTCAGATTCATCCTCAGACCTAGGATATTCTTTACCCCCTTATGAGGATTCTGATGCTGTGGAATCAATTCCTTCATCCTCCCCACCAGAGGACTACTCCTTTGGGGAGACCTTACATACCATTAGGGAGCATTTCCATTGGGAAGGCCAGGATTGCTCCGAATCCAAGAAAAGGCTCAGAGACTTCCTTTTACTGCCTCAACACAGACCACTTGCTGTTCCGCCAGTGTTAGATATTGTGGATGATGTATACACTGAATCCAGCTTAAACCCTGACTCCTTACCTCCAGCCCCAGTTAAACCTGATAGATATTACAGAGTCCCTGACTCTCCCAAATGTCTGCACAAAAGCCCTGTTGCTGACCATGAAACTATTTCTGAGGGACCCAAAGGGATTAAGGGCCTCATCAGCAAAAAACCCAGTTCCCTCTGACAGAGATTCCAGAGCATTAGACAGATGGGGGAAAGAAAGTATATACGTCTGCAACTCTAGCAATGAGAGCCTTAAATTGCCAGTTTCACATGCTAAAATATCAGCAATTTTTGATGTCTCAGTTGAAACAAAAGATGCTTCCAGATTCAAATCCTCCTAATTTTAAAGAAATGCAGGATTTATTGCATGCAGCTGAACAAGTGGGAAAACATACTTTGCAATGTGGGTTTGATTCCTTAGAGGCCTCCTGTAGAGCAGCAGTTACAGGCTGTAGTATTAGAAGGCATGCTTGGTTAAAAGAACATACGTTACCAGATCATGTTAAGGCCAAATTGTTGGATGCGCCTTTGCAGTGGGATGTGTTGTTTGGAGTTAAGGCAGAGGAGGTATTAAAGAAAATGGAGGATAAGGCAAAATCTGTGCAAACAGTGAAAGATTTCTTACAGGTTCAGCCTCTTCGTTTTAGCAGAAATTGGCCAACAAAGAATTGGTCCTTTCCAGTCACAGACGAACCTCAAAGGGGCAGATATAGACATCCAAGAGGTAGATGTCAGGCACAAGGCCCTTACAGGCCTCGACAGTGGGGTACACCAGCCCAGAAAGAAGGGGAAGACAGGCCTCAACCTTACAAAAAGCAGCCCCAATGCCTTTCCACTACAGCTGCTAAACAGCTGTCTCTTGGCAGCACCCTTAGGAGGAAAACTGGCACTTTTCTATCACAATTGGCATTGCATCACCAAAGACAAATGGGTTCTCAACATTGTATCTCAAGGTTACAGGTTCCACTTTCACACTCTGCCAAGGTTAAAAGGAATGCCAAATCTGCCACCAAATCAATGGGCAGAGGCTCAAAAACAAATTACAGCACTCATGGACATGAGCTATTAAAAAGGTACCACCACAGGAGCAAGGACAAGGATTTTACTCAACTCTTTCTGGTTCCCAGAAAGGACAATGCCTGGAGACCCATTCTGGACCTTTCTTCTCTAAACACTTACCTAGATGTTCGGAAATTCAAAATGTTAACACTACAGCAGCTTCTTCCCATGCTGGGCAAGAAAGCTTGGCGCGTGACTTTGGACCTCAAGGAGGCATACCTGCATGTCCCTATCAGACAAAACTGCAGAAGGTAGCTCAGATTTCTAGCTGGTTCAAAGCACTATCAATTCTCTGCACTGCCCTTTGGCTTATCCACTGCGCCCATGCTGGGCAAGAAAGCTTGGCTCGTGACTTTGGACCTCAAGGAGGCATACCTGCATGTCCCTATCAGACAAAACTGCAGAAGGTACCTCAGATTTCTAGCTGGTTCAAAGCACTATCAATTCTCTGCACTGCCTTTTGGCTTATCCACTGCGCCCAAAATGTAAAAATGTAAAAGGTAAAAATGCACAAAGTGCCTGGCACCATTAATTGCATTTTGCAGGCAAAAAGGAATTCAGATGTATCCATACCTGGACGACTACCTGATTCAAGCAGAGAGCAAGGACATTCTTCTAAAGCATCTGGCATACGTAAAAAAGTTAAGCTGCATGGGTACACAGTAAACGAAAATAAATCAAAACTAGTGCCCTCACAACAGATAATATTCCTGGGTGCCAGCTTGAACACAGCAGCCCAGATGGCTTATCTCATGCCAGACAAACAAGGACAACTGACTCAATACTTTCATTTGATGGCAACAACTCCCTGCAAGAAAAATTCTGCATTCCTTGGGCTACATAGCATCTTGCATACTACTAATTCCATATGCCAGACTGCATATGAGGAAACTACAATGGTACCTAAAGAGTGTATGGTCTCAACACTGTCAAAATTTGGAAACCGTTATACCACTAATTTTTTGCCTTCAACAGGAGTTTCGATGGTGAGCTCAAGCTTGTCACCTCAACAAGGGACAGCCTTTTACTCAACCCACAGCCAGGCAAATACTGACAACAGATGCATCGGATTACGCCTTGGAAGCACACATGGCAGGAAAATGTATTTGGGGCGAGTGGCCCATAGAGCAAAGACATCTCCACATCAAAAAGAGATGCTAGCTGTACAAAATGCAATTATAGCTTTCAAGGACCTGCTGCATCCGGGACAACAACTACTAAAGACAGACAGCACCACAGTTATGTGGTACATAAACGAGCAAGGGGCACACATTCCTACCCCCTCTGCAGACAAGCCATGACCTTGTGGAACACAGCTCTAGACTACCAAGTTCATCTGCAAGCACAATTCCTGCCAGGAGAGAAATACACACTGGTAGACGACCTAAGCAGAAACATCATGGACCCCCACGAATGGGAGTTGAACCCACAAATATTCAGAATGATCACACACAAATGGTGGAGGCTGGACATAGATCTGTTTGCATCCCCAATGAACTGCCAGTAACAAAAATTCTGCACAAGGAGCTACCATCCACAAGCATGGAAAGTGGATGCCCTCTCATTCAGCTGGAAAACCCTGCAAGTATACGCTTTCCCTCCTTTACCTCTTCTTCGAAAGGTACTCATAAAAGCCAGGCAAGAAGAGCCAAAGATGATCCTGATTTCACCAGACTGGCCACGCCAGCACTGGTACCCAATCTTAAAGAACTTAGCACAAGAACCACCCTGGATTTTGCCTCAAATCCCACAGCTGCTGACACAGCACAACAATCGGATACTTCACAGCCAGCTAAAGACCTTAAATCTAGCTGCATGGAAAATTCTTTAGTCAAGCAAGCAATGCCTCTTTCCAAAGCTGTTATGGATGTTATTCTGGAGGCCAGAAGGCCTAGCACCAAGAAAGCCTACTTGGGTAAATGGAAGAGATTCTGTGCCTGGAACCAAGCGCACAGCCTTGACCCTCTTGTTCCAAACATCCCTCAGATACTTCAATACTTAACTGAGATGCTGGACAAGGGCCTCTCCTTCTCATCCGTCAAGATCCACACTTCAGACATTTCTGCTCATTACAACACGGATCCATCAATTTTTTCTAATCCTTTGCTCAAACAGTACCTCAGAGGGGCTAAAAACATGACCGCCCCGTAGAGCACCTACACCAACTTGGGATCTCAATTTTGTTTTGGAAAAATTAACTTTACCACCTTTTGAGCCAGCTAACACAGTATAATTAAAATACATCTCTTGGAAAACTGCTCTGCTACTGGCAATAACATCAGCACGAAGAGTTTCAGAATTATAGCACTAATGGCAGTGGAACCTTTCCTCATCTTCCACCAGGACAGGGTGTCTTTAAGAACTAACCCTACATTTATGCCAAAGGTGGTATCAAGTGTGGCTCTAAACCAAACTATTCACTTGCCAACTTTTTATCCTAAACCACAGAACAAAGGGGAGAGACTGCTACATTCTTTGGACATTCACAGTTACGCTTCTACTTGGACAAAACCAAAGCTTTCAGAAAATCTGAGCAGTTATTGGTAGCATATGCTGCAGGAACACAGGGAAAAGCCATTTCAAAACAGATAGGACAATTGTATATGTTTCTGCTACTCACCATGAGAAACCTGTACCTAGCAGCATTAGATCTCACTCCACCAGGGCAACAGCCACTTCAACTGCCTACCTCAGAGGAGTACCTACTAAGGATATTTTGGAAGCAGCAACATGGAGTTCAGTGCATACCTTCACCAAACATTACCACTCTGAAGTAGTTACTTCATTTGTTCTGCAACCTGTGGGTCTCGGATCCGACCGGCAGCTTTCCGAGCTTCAAGATCTGAGCTCCTAGCTCCTCCCCTCTACCCACAATCCCCTGTCACCACCACACTACCTCAGATCGTTTTTACCTCTGCTTGAATAACAAGTGTCTTGAGAAGAGCTCCTGAGCTTAGATAGGGAAGTGAATATATTTTTTTTTTTCAAGAGATTTTATTAAAACTTAAAAAGAAGAATTTTTAGAGTGTTTCTCTGCCCTTTTTTGTTTTCGGGATTGCGTTTTTATTCAGTTAAACCTTCCCCTAGGTGTTTGGGCGTGTGAGTGTGTGTGTCAGCAAAATGGCCGAAGGCCATGAAGCTATTTTTTCAAAGTGCACTGGGTGTGGCCATAAGCTTTCCCCAGCTGAGGGCCACACTCAGTACGTTATATGCCTGGGGGTTGCCCATTTGTCTTCAGACTGCCAGGTTTGCACAGCCTTCAACCCCCGGGCTGTGAGGGACAGGAGGAACAGGCTTATTCTGGCGGGATTGCTTCTCCCGGAGGAGGCCTCTTCCTCCTCTCCCTCCAAGGTGCAGTCTGCCCGTGTAGCTTCGGCACCCCTGATTCCCTCGACTCAGGCTGGGACTCAACCTCCCACTACTGCCTTGAGTACGAGGGAAGTTCAGTCTTCTCCTTCTAGGGAAAAGCACAGGGAGAAGCACAGACACAAGAGGCGAGCCGAGCCTCATCCCTCGGCTCTGCCTTCAAAAATTGTTAAATTGCCTCCGAGGGTGTCCGGACCTTCTCCTTCTCGGCTCCGATCTCCTTCCTTCTCACCGGAGCCAGAGGAGGAGCTCCTATCACCCTCGAGGTCGTCGAGGCGGCCCTCCAGGCCTGCCTCTACGACCTCCTCTAGATGTACTAGGTCTCTCTCCGACGCCGATATGGATAGGATGATGCGTCGGTTTTTGCAGATCCAAATGCAGATGGGGGTGCTCCTCCCCCCCACTCCACAGGGGGGGGGGGGGAGTGCTGCAGCTTCAATATTTGCCCCGATTTCTCCTTCAACCCGGATCCGGGTTTTGGAGTCTTTGGATCCAGGCCCTTCGAGCCGGGTTTTCGGCGCCGTGGCTAAACCACCTCGACGCTGACCATACCCTCGAGTATCTCGGATCTGAGCTCTTGCGGCCGTGGGCTGGGCGTCGGATCCATGGGAGCGGGTGCGTCTTTGGTGCTGCCTATGTCGGAGAGCACCTCTCTTTCAGATCCGATGGCTTCGGCTCCGACCCCGATCCCTATCTCGGAGCTGAGGAGACTGCTCTCGGGGCCGGAAGAGAGTAGTTCTCCCTCTGCATTCGAGGTAGTGGAGAGGCTACTGTCGAGGTCTTCCAGGTGCCCCACTCAGGTTTTGGATCCCTCCGCTCCCCCACTGCATACGGGCCTAACTTCCATCATCCTTCCATTGGGACAGCCTGCTCAGACCCTCCAGTTGGTTCCCTCAAAGGAACAAGAGGCCGTTGACGAGCCCTCTTCTGACAGTCCCACAGAGGAGGTGCCTCGTAAACGGACGTGTAAAAGGAGGCACATGGACTCCCCCGAGTCCGTCACCACAGATACGGACTTAGAGGAAAGAGAAGGTTCCCCAAGGTCACCCCCCGAGGATGGCTCCTTTGGAGACATCATGGAAATGTTGCGTATTGGGGGGGGGGTCTGCCCAAAAACCTTCCTCGGATGAGTCCGTATTTCTGGAGGCGTTTGAAGTTGGCCAATCTACCTCCTGGGTTTCCCCACCGGCAGATCCCCTGACTACCAAGGCTTGGCAGGAACCCGACACCGTGGAGCTTATCCCACTCTCCTTAGCCCCCCTTCAGACAGGCAGGCTTGGGCCAAAGGGTCTCCAGTTGATGCCATGTTGGTGGCTGCTGCCACTAAGAGAGAACTCTCCCAGGAGAGCTCCACGGTCCACCCGCCGGACAAGAAGTCCCGGGTGCTGGACCATATAGGGAAGCGGACCTTTGCTTCAGCAACCTTCTCCGTGAGGGCGCTGAATTATATGCCGCATGTCATCAGGCTGCAACGGGATTTGATCAAGGAATACACTGCAGCTCCACCTGAGTCCATGTCTGTTGAGGACAAAACCGTGTTCTCGACACGTATGGCCACTCTCAAGTCCATTTCAAATACGTCCATGCGGCTACTGTCTTATGCTACGGAGGGAGCCGCAAGGGCCAGCGGGGCAGGTGTTGTCTTGAGACGTCATGCCTGGCTCCGTCTTAGTAATTTCGCGGAACCTTTCAAGGCGTCCTTTGCGAACGCACCCTTTGACGGCTCTTCCCTTTTTGGCAAGACCATACGCAATACACTAGTCCAAAGCGAGAAGGACGGGAAGACGCTGTCTGCCGTCGGAGTCCCCTTCTCTAGCCCCCAACGTTCCTTCACAAGTAATCAGAGGGGGCAAAAGAAGCTGTGGTTTCGCAAGTCTCAGCAATCCTATCCAGCTTCAGACTCTGCGCCCTCCAGAGGCAGAGGATGGCAGGGTGGATGCCGGCCCAGAGGCAGAGGGGGACCGCGTAACTTCGGGTCTAGGGAGCCTTTCTCCGAGAGACCCGCGCAGCAGCCCTGAGGGCTTACCCGACTGTCCAGCTCTGGAGGTAGTCGGGGGGCATTTAACGAAGCACCTGTCAATGTGGGAGTCCATCACGAACGATCGATGGGTGCTCCGAATTATATCCAGAGGCTACAAAATTCCCTTTCTATTTTGTCCTCCCTCAGGTGGTCGCCTCCCCGATGTCCCACCCTATCAGAGAGGTGACGACCGTAGAGATTTCAAATTTGTTAGAAAAAAGAGCCATCCAGCGGGTCCCCCCAGACCAATCCAGATCGGGCTACTACTCAGGGTTCTTTTTAGTGCCAAAAAAGACGGGGGACCTCAGGCCCATTTTAGACTTGTCCGCCCTGAACATGTTTGTCCCCAAAGAAAAATTCCGGATGGTCACTCTACAATCTATTCTCCCCGTAATGCAGGAGAATGACTGGATGTGCTCTATAGACCTCAAGGACGCATACTACCACATTCTAATGGACAGACCGTCCAGGAGGTTACCAGTTAAGGGTCCTTCCGTTCGGACTCACCTCAGCCCCCAGGGTGTTAACCAAAGTCATGGCAGTGGTTGCGGCCCACCTGAGGCTTCAGGGCATAAGGGTCTTTCCATACCTAGACGACTGGCTCCTCACAGCAACCAACAGGCATCAACTTTGTAGCGCGAGAGACTATGTGCTGTCTCTTGCCGACAGCTTGGGCATCTCAGTCAACATACCGAAGTCCTTTCTTCATCCTGTGCAAGCATTAGATTTCGTAAGAGCCAGGCTAGATTCCCGATCTTCTCGGGCCTTCTTTACCTCGGACAGGCTGTCCAGCCTCTCACTCCAAGTTTTTGCTCTTCTTCGCACCAAAGCTCCGCCGGCGGAGTTAGTCCTGAGAGCACTAGGCTCGATGGCAGCGGCTATCTGCCTCTCTATCCATGCTCGCTTAAGGATGCGTATATTACAGTGGACACTCCAAGTTCAATGGTCACTGTTACTCCACCCATTGAACACTCCTATCCCCCTGAGCAGAGTTTGCAGGGAATCCCTCTTTTGGCGGCTTCACTCCCCAGAACTCAGGCAAGGGAGACCCTTTGAGATCCCCCCCCAGGTCACATTAACCACGGATGCTTCTCGCCTAGGGTGGGGGGAGGGCATTGTTTGGGCAGAAACGTCCAAGGTACGTGGACCTTGTCGGAGACCGCCTTGCACATAAATGTTTTGGAGATGAGGGCGGTGCTTCTAGCATTGCAGGCTCTCCAAGACCTTCTACCTCTAGGAACGATTGCAATACAGATGGACAATATGTCAGTGGTCTGGTATATAAACAAACAAGGGGGAACCAGATCCTACCCTCTTTGTCAAGAAGCCATGAGAGTTTGGAAATGGGCGATATCCACCGACTGCTTTCTGATAGCAACGCACATTCTGGGACGATCCAACATTCTGGCGGACAAATTGAGTCGAGTAATTCTCAGTCCTTACGAGTGGTCTCTCAATCTGAAAGTTGCGAAGGAAATTTTCCACAAGTGGGGTTGGCCTCACTGCGATCTTTTTGCTACCCCCAAAATACAAAATGCAGCGAGTTCTTCGCAATTCTTCCCCCAGAAGGGGAGAGCCCCAGAGACGCACTAATTCATGCTTGGCCTCCCGGTCTACTCTATGCTTACCCCCCGCCTCCGCTCATGGCGAAGTTCATTCAGAAAGCCGCACGGTTGGGGAGCAAAATTATCCTCCTAGCCCCATTCTGGCCTCGTCAAATCTGGTTTCCATACCTGCGGTCTCACAGTCTCTCCTCCCCTTTAATCCTGGATCCCATTCCAGATCTGATATCGCACCCAACGGGGGTGCCCAACACTGAACCTGGTAAACCTCAAGCTCGCGGCTTGGTCGATCCAGTTCCACTAATGGCAAGGACTCCCGGTATCTCATCACCAGTGAAAACTATTCTGGTAGCGGCTCATAAACCGTCCACCAGGAAAATCTATAATAGCAAGTGGAAACAATTGTCTGTCTGGGCTAACAGCCAGAGTCTCAACCCCTTTACTGTTCCGATTCCTACAGTCTTGGATTTTTTGTCCATGATTTTTGAACAAGGGGCCAGTGCATCAATGGTAAAAGTACAGTTGGCAGCAATATCCCATTTTCATGTGGGAGACGGATTAGGATCTCTAGCATCTACAAAATTGTGCAAGACATTCTTGCGTGGCACTTTCCTTCTCAAGCCACCAGTGAAATCCGTGACTCCCCCTTGGGACTTGACCTTTATTCTGCAAGCCTTAACGAAACCTCCTTTTGAACCTGCAGCTTCTGTACCTCTTAATTTTCTGTCCTGGAAAACAGCATTCTTGGTGGCCATAACTTCTGCTAAAAGGGTTTCAGAGCTCCAAGCTTTGTGCATGAAACCTCCCTATCTTATTTTCCACAACAACAGAGTCTCTCTCAGGACTAACCCGTCTTTCTTACCAAAAGTGGCATCTGTGGCAAATATCAATCAGACTATCAATCTGCCAGTGTTTTGCAAAAATTTTCAAAATAAGGGAGAATACATGTTGCATACACTAGACGTACATAGACAGTTGCGTTTTTCCTGCACAGGACCAAAGATGTTCGTAAGGCTGATCAACTCCGTGTCATTTGCTCCTTCATCCATGGGAAAACCTATATCCAAAGTGACACTGGCTAATTGGATTTGTCAATGTATTTCTCAGGCTTATAAGGCATCAGGCAAAACAACCCCATTCAAAATCCATGCACATTCCACAAGGTCCATCGCAACTTCTGCAGCCTTCTGGTCCAGGATGCCATTGGACGACATATGTTCATCAGCCACTTGGTCTTCTGCTCATACGTTTATTTCTCATTATAAGCTGGACATGATATCTAGAAGCAGGGCGTCCTTTGGCTCTGCGGTGCTTCGGAATATCCTCCCATACACCACCCAGGTTTCTTTGTTTATGTAGCTGGGGACTCTGTCCCACAGATTGCAGAACAAATGAAGTAACTACTTCAGATTTAGAAGTTATGTACTCACCATAACGTTCCATCTGAGTAGGTACTTCATTTATCTGCAACCATCCCCCTGCCATCCCCCTAACCTGTATCGGGTTTCTAGGATCTTTATGATTCTTGAGAATATCTGAACCTGTTTATTACAGGTTTTTTCAGGTGATACAGCAAAACTAATCTGAGGTAGTGTGTTGGTGACAGGGGATTGTGGGTAGAGGGGAGGAGCTAGGAGCTCTGATCTTGAAGCTTGGAAAGCTGCCGGTCGGATCTGAGGTCGGATACCATACCCACAGGTTGCAGACAAATGAAGTACCTACTCAGATGGAACGTTATGGTGAGTACATAACTTCTAATTTGCCTTTATATTCCAAATCCAGAGCTGGCTTCGCCACTGCTGTGCTGTAGGGCCTTATAGCCACCCCTAATGCCTTATAGATTCAGCCTCCCTACCTCCGCTTTGGGATTCCACCCAAGTGTAATGACTGCAGCAGTGTAACACGAACATAGTACAGTTTTGTACCTACCATAAATGTAGATGTTGGAGTGTAAACACTGCTGCAGTCCAGGTTACCCTCCCTTCTTCCCCTCTTACTTTCTGGTACGTACCTAGGTCAGCTACCCTTTACTACCTATGGGGAGTATTTGCTGGTAACTAAAAATGGTTGTTTGCTTTTCTTTTGTATATTTTACTAACAATTTGAATTGCCTACCTATTTGGGGGCAGCTGACATCTGGGGCAATAAAAACTGAAGAAAATGGCGTCAGCTGCATCTTATATACCCCTGTTGCACTGACATCAGGGAGGAGGCGACAACAACCGACGCTGGACCAAGACTTTGGAACTCAGGCCGACTGGGGAACCGCCTGACGGCAGGAATAACCCAAGTGTAATGACTGCAGAAGTGTTTACACTCGAACATCTACATTTATGGTAGGTACAAAACTGTACTTTCTCTGCACTTCTCTTTGGCTAATCTACTGCCCCCAGAATATTCACAAAATGCTTGGCTCCAGCCATTGCATACTGCAGGCAGAGAAATTTTCAAATCTACCCATACTTAATGACGATTGCCTGATTCAGGTGGGCAGTCAGGAATTGCTACTTCAGCACTGGCATTTGTAATAGTTCTTATAACTTCACTGGGATATGCCATCAACGAAAAGAAATCACAACTGGTGCCCAGCCAACAAATTGTATTCCTGGGAGCAAGCTTGAACACATCTTCCCAGATGACATTCCTTACTCTAGAAAAGCAGGTCCATTTGACAAACTATTTCAAACTAATGGCCAACAAAACCCAGCGATCTGCAAGGAAAATACTGCAAGCCCTAGGGTTCATGGCCTCATGCATTCTGCTCATTCCATATGCAAGACTGCATGTTAGGAATCTACAATGGTACTTAAAAAAAAAAATCTCTGGTGTCAACATTCTCAGGACCTGGAAACAGTCATCCCTATCATACCTTGTCTAAGGGCAGAGTTCCTTTGGTGGGCAGAAGCATGCAACCACAACAAGGGACTTCCTTTCATTCAAACCCTCGCCGCCCAAACCCTGACAAAAGACTCATCAGAACATGCATGGGGGGGGGCTCACATGACAGGCAAATGCATTCAAGGTAAATGGAGCCCAGAACAAATTCCCCTGCATGTCTGTCAAAAAGAGATGCTAGCTGTACAGAATGCTCTTACAGTCTTCAAATACCTTATCGTTCCAGTACAGCTCCTGATAGTCACAACACCACAGTTATGTGCTACATAAGCAGGGAGGAACTCATTATTATCCACTCTGCAGGTTAGCCATGGCTCTGTGGAACACAGCCTTGAGCATCCAAGTGCACCTACAAGTTAAATTCCTGCCAGTCTAGCAAAAATCATTGGCAGACGACTTAAGCAGAAATCTACCCGACCCACATGAGTGGAAACTGGACCCCAACTCATTCAAACTTCTAACCCAGAGGTGGGCCTTTTTGCCTCCCCCAAAACCACCAGTTGAGCAAATTCTGCACCAGGAACCCTCACAACAGAGCCTGGAAGGTGGACACCCTATCCTTTACATGGGAAAACCTCTCAGTTTATGCCTTTCTTCCTCTGCCCCTCTTCTCAAGTGTACTACTCAAGGTCAAACAGGACAGGCCAAGGGCAAACCTTATTGTACCAGACTGGCTACGCCAGCACTGGTACCCACTACTATGCAGTCTGACAGCAGTACCACCCTGACATCTACATCACTCACCTTCCCTGCTGTCTCAGCAGGAGGGACAGATTTTGCATCCACAGCTGCAAACCCTAAACTTTGCAGCCTGGCTTATTCCCTAAATGCCCCATCAGTATCCCTCAGCAAACAGGTGCTGGACATCATCCTTGAGGCCAGAAGGCCTAGTACTAGGAAATCCTGTACTGAAAAATGGATAAGATATTGTTCTTGGAGTCTGTCTCAAGGAAAGGACACAGCTGTGCCCAACTTAACTCAAATCCTTGATTACCTAGCAGAGCTGCTCCGCAGAGGCCTGAACTTCTCATCCGTTAAGATTCATGCCTCTGCCATCTCAACTCATTATTATACTGAGCCTCCACTCTTTTCTCACCCTCTCATCAAGCAGTTCCTGAGAGGAGTTAATAATTTAAGGCCCCCTAGGAGAGCCCCACACTGACCTGGGACCTTAACTTTGTACTGGAGAAGCTCACACTTCCCCCCTTTGAACCTGCTGCTTTAGCAGAGTTAAAATTCCTCTCTTGGAAAACAGCCTTACGTCTAGCTATTACTTCAGCAAGAAGAGTGTCTGAGTTACAGGCACTAATGTTGGTGGAGCCCTTCATTATTTTCCATGCCAACAGGGTTTCCCCTTAGGACTAACCTTTCTTTTATGCCCAAGGTGGTATCCAGTGTGGCTCTAAACCAGTCTATCCATTTGCCAACCTTTTTCCCTAATCCTCAGAATAAAGGAGAAAGGATCTTGCACTCCTTGGATGTGCACAGACAGCTCAGGTTCTACCTTTACAGGACTAAGCCTTTCAATAAATCTGACCAGCTGCTAGCAAACTTTGCTACAGGGGGCTAAGGGCAAAGCTATTTCAAAGCAAACCAATTCCAAATGAGTATCCCACTGCATCGATTTATGCTACAAGCACCATGGAAAACCTACACCTCTGGGATCAGAACTCATTCCACTAGAACTACTTCAACCTCTACAGCATTTCTCATGGTAGTCCCTACCAGGGACATCCTGGAAGATGCAACCTGGAGTTTTGTACACACCTTCACCAAGCATTACCACTTAACTATTTTGTTTAAACCCAGAGCTGGATTTTCTGCAGCAGTCTTAAAAGGTCTGTTAGCCCAAACACCTATTGACTGCCTCCACCCTTCCTCAGCTTTGGGAATCAACCCAAGTGTGATGACTGCAACAGTGAAACATGACGAACATAGTACAGTTGTGTTCACTTACCATAAATGTAGATGTTCAAGTGTATTCACTGTTGCAGTCCTGGTTTCCCTTCCTTCATCCCTCTGTATCCTTTCTACCTATCCTCTTTATGGCCATATTTTATGGCAGGGGTATTTACTTTTTACTGGAGGTGTTCCACACCAAGTAATAGCTTCCTATTTTGGGGGCTCCTGACATCTGGGGCAAGAAAAACTGATGTAATGGCATCGGCTGCATGTTTTATATCCCTGGCAACCTTACGTCATGGAAGAGGCGACAGCAGCCGAAGCAGAAATCGCAAGACTCTGGTTTTCAGGCTGACTGAGGGATACCTGCAGGCAGATAACCCAAGTGTGATGACAGCAACAGTGAATACACTCAAACTTCTACATTTATGGTAAGTATACACAACTGTACTTCACTGATCCCAGGCTCACCTTGGCTCCAACGCCCGCTAGGCGTTCCCTTGTAAAGGAGAAAAGGAAACCTGTTTCTCCTCCAGTAGAGATCCAGTCAGATTGGCAGGACTTCTCAGAATCTTTTCAATGGCTTTATGACTCTAAGGCCTGCAACACCCTTAGCCTCCCAGTGGCTCCTTCCGTGATGAGCCCTAGGCCTCAGGCCTTGGAGACAGTCCCAGGCTGAAGCTGAGAAATCATCTGACTCTTCCTCAGAGGATTCCCTTTGATACGTCTTACAATTCCCAAACCCGTTGGCTGTGCCTCCCCTGGAGGAAGATTCTGCAGAGGCAGATTCTCTACTTGAGGATCTCGCCTTTGGGGAGACCATTGCAAAGGTGAGAGAACATTTCAAATGGGGCTCCTCTGAGATGACAGAAGTTCAGAAAAGGTATTATGAACTTATTCAGATGGACTCCCCTCCCCCTTCAGCTGTACCACCAGTCCTGCCAGCATTTCTGGATACTTTTAATGCAGCATCACTCAGTCTTGATTTTCAGCCTCCTGCACTCCGAAGGCATGACAGATTTTGCGAGGTCTCTGTGGGAGCCATTTTCCTTAAGTGCCCTGTAGTGGACCATGGCACTGTTTGTGTCTGCTGATAAGGCATCAAAACTCCGTCCATCCTTCTCTCTCCTTCTCACAGACAAAGACAGCAAGGCCATGGAACTCCTTGGGAAGAAGGTTTACACTTCATCTGCCTTGGCATTCATAACAATAAATTACCAAACCCATATGTCCAAATAGCTCCTAGCCCTTTTGGAAAAAGTGATTAAACAGTTGAGTGACATCCCAGGCTCTCCTGCCAAAGCTCAGGTATCCAGTCTTGTTTCCCTATCATCTCAGGTCACTATGCATTCCATTAAGTGCAGCTGCGATGGTCCTGCAGCTTCTTGCAGGTCAGCTGCATCTGCCTCAGTCCTGAGAAGATATTCCTGACTAAGGCTACAGCCTCTACCTGTTGACATCACGGGAAAACTCTTTGATGCACTTCTGGACAACTCTGCCCTCTGGGACAAAAGCGGGCGAGTTATTCAAATCTCTGCCTCAAAAGGGAAAGGAGTTACAAGAATTAAAGCACTTTTTCCCCCCAAATTCCACAGGAACAACTTATCAAAAAAACAACTCGTCAGGAAGCTTTCTGCCTCCACCTGTCCTTCGAGGGCCAGAAAAGACAATCAGGAAGCTAATTCCTTCTTCCAGGCCTGTCCAGACTAGAGCCCAGAAGCCTCAATTTCAAGACAGGGCAGGTTGTCTGTGACTACCTGCCTTTCCTGCAAAAACTCCTCTACTCCATTTCCCTGTCCCAAAGGCTCTGTCATCATTATACAGAAGGGTTATTTCATGACCTGGGTTACAACTCTATCCCTGAGGGTACTCCACAGCCCCCCAAAGAACAGCTCCCTTTATTTCAGTCAGTTGTAGACAGCCTCATTTCTTAGGGAACAATTCAACCTGTCCCTCTGATGGAGAAGGGAAAAGGTTTCTACTCCCAGGTCTTCCTAGTCTCAAGGAAAGATGGCTCCTGGAGACCAATCCTAGATATCTCTCCCACCTCAGTCTCTCTGGAAGTGCCCACCTTTCGAATGCTCACTCTGCAAACCCTTTTCCCTTTGATTTTATGTCAGGGGTTCATGGCCACCTTGGTCATCCAGGATACCTACCTACACATCCCAATAACGACCAATTACAGGAGATACCTGTGCTTCTCACTGGCTTCTTTGCATTTTCAATTCTTGGCCTTGCTCTTCAGACTTTCTACTGCACCAAGGGTCTTCACCAAGTACTTGGCACCAGTGGTAGCCTTCTGCAGGACCCAAGGGATTCAATTTTTCACTTACCTAGACAACCTTCCCATTCAAGCAGACTGGAGAGAATCCCTACACCACCATCTGCAAACAGTAATTTCACTCCTGCAGGCACTAGACTTCCACATAAATTTACCCCAAGTCCAGCTTGACCCCCTCTCAGGACCTAGTATTCCTGGGGTGCAGGATAAGGACAGATATCATGAGGGTTTTCCTAGAAAAGGGAAAGGGTTTCTATTCCAGACTCTTCCTATTCCCAAGAAAACATGGTCCCTGAAGAACAGTCCTAGATCTTTTCTACCTCAATCTCTTCCTGCAAGTAACCTCCTTTCATATGCTCACTCTGTAAGACCCTCTTCCCCTTGATTTCTCCTCTGGTATACTTGGCCACCTTGGACATCAACGATGCCTATCTGCACATCCCCATAAGGCCCAAGTACAGGAGATACCCACACTTCTGTGTAGGCTCCTCACATTTTCAGTTCTCTGACTTGCCCTTTGGACTTTCTACAGCACCAATGGTCTTCACCAAGTGCTTGGCACCATTGGTGGCCGCCTGCAGGACTCAAGGGATTCAAATATTGCTTTATGTAGATGACCTCCTCATCCAGGCAGATTGCCCAAAATCTCTGCAATGCCATCTGCAAACAGTAATGTCACTCCTGCAAGTACTGGGTTTCAAGGTAAACTACCCCTACTCCAACATGAACCCCTCTTGGGACCAAATATTCCTGGGGTGCAAGATAAAGATAGATGTCACGATGGCCTTTCTGCCGCCTCAAAAGGTGGAAAGCTTAAGGCAGTACCTGCTCACTGTCCTTCAGGCCATAGACTTGACTGCCAGGCAGTACGTCAGACTCCTGGGTCACATGGCATCGACATTTCCCATGTTGCCATTGACAAGGCTCCACATGTTAAAGCTGCAGTGGTACTTAAGGTATTTGGACTCTGCACTCTCATCCTGTAGAGTACAAAATCCGTTTCTTGCCTTGCCTGAAGAAAGAGATTCAGTGGTGGATGAATCAAGTGAACAACAACCCTCATAGGTGGCTCCCTTGCTAGCACAGGAGATGTATATGAGTGCCTTAGATCTGGGGTGGGGAGCACCCATGGGCTTCCTAAGTGTCTAGGGCATTTGTCCGGACACTTTCAACCAGTAGCATATCAATATCGGAAAGATGAGCGCAATTCTTTTAGCCCTAAAGGCCTTCCAACACACGCTGAAACAAGTCCCACTAAGATTGTTCACAGACAAGCAGCATACAGTTCTGTGGTATGTGAACAAGTAGGGCGGAACAAAATCCTACTTGTTATGCAGAGTAGCTCTCCAAGTGTGGGAGCTAGCCACAAAACAGGGAGTCATGCTACAGGCAGTGTACATCCCTTCAGAACACAATACTCTGGCAGACACCTTAAAAAGGTCCATGTCACAGTCCCACGAATGGATGCTCCAAAGGGATGTGGTGTTGGACATAGTCCACAAATGGGGTACACCTCAGATCTGTTTGCCTCCACTATGACCAGACATCTTCCATCTTTTTGCAGCAGGCTGCCATTTCCCTGGTAAGAGCAACGGACACCTACTCAGTCTCTTGGAAGGGAATGTTTCTGTATGCATTTCCCCCCTTCCTACTATTTCAGAAAGTCCTACTGAACATTCAAAAGGACAGACCAAAAACCTTGTTTGTGACTCCCTTTTGGCCAAGACAGCACGGGTTCCCCCTTTATTTAGCCAGGGCCAGTCACCGCAAGTTACCTCAGAGTGGAACTTGTCTCACAGGACAAGGGATCGCTAATCCATCCCTACTTTGTTTCTGAACCTCACACTTTGGGTGATAGAATTTTGATCCCTTACAGTCACTTCTACAATGAGGATGTTCTCACAGTCCTGCAGGAAACCTAATACTAGGACATCTTGTATATCTAAATGGAAAATATTCTGCATATGGTGTCTACAAAGGCGCAGACCCTTTCTAGGGTGATGTCCCTTTGGTACTGTCATACATTTGTGAACTTTTGCAGACAGCATTGGCATACTCCTCCATTAAAACCCACCTGACTGGTATTTTAGGTTGTCTGCCTCCCGATCCCCCTTTGGCTTTCAGATTGCCTGCAAAGTTATTCCTAAAGGGAGTGCTGCATCTCAGGCCCCCTCAGGAAACCCATACCACCCCCATGGGACCTGAATTATGTTTTGGAGAAGCTCATGGTAGCCCCCTTTGAACCATCTTCTAAGACTTCTCTGAAATGCTGCACTTGGAAAACAGTACTCCTAGTGGCTTTGACATCATCTAGAAGAGTGTCTGAGTTGCACGCTGTCATGGCAGTTTCCCCTTTCCTCATCTTTCACAAGGACATGGTAACCCTTACGACCAACCCTTCCTTCATGCCCAAGGTGGTCAATGAGCTATCCTAAAACCTAGCTATTCACCTTCCTACCTTTTTCCCATCCTCAGAGTGACAGTGAGAGAGTCTTACATTACCTTGATGTGCACAGACAGCTTCAGTTCATCTAGACAAGACCAAATCTATGACAAAATCTGACCAGTTTTGTCTCCTTTCATCCCAGGTCCTTTGGGAAAGCAGTGACAAAACACAATTTCTGTATGGATTTCCAGAGCAACTTCCTTCTGCTTTGCACACCATGGGAAATCCTTTGCGTGCAAAGTTAAAGCACACTCCATTAGCGCTATGGCTTCATCTGGAGCTTTCTTTAAGGGATTGGACACTGCCACCATTTTAGAGGTAGCTACATGGACATCTGTCCACTCATTTCCCAAATATTACAAATTGTACCAACTTTCCAAATCCAGGGCTGGATTTGTCAGGGCAGTCCTCCATAACTTTATAGACAATAGTTCCAAGCCACCACCACCCTCCCCTTCCAGTAAGCTTTGGCACTCACCCAGGAGTTTGGAATACTGCAACCTGAGAATAGAAAGGCATATAATTGCTCTGTAAAATCTTAACCATAACCATAGATGTCCTTCTCTTCCATGTTGCAGTTTTCCTTCCCCTCTTTTTACTTTAAAAAGTTCCTTCTTGGATGGCACTGGACTTGCACAGTTTTTCTTGCAACTGGGGACTGACTGGGGCTCTCAGTTCTGAGGACTGGTTCATGCAGACGTCACTTTTATGGCCCATGTTCCCGTACCAACGTCAGATACCCACGCACCTAGCAGTGGCTAGAAGCTTTTGTGTACTGGCCGGACGTTCAGGTAGCAAGAGAGGTAAACCCAAGAGTTTGGAATACTGCAACATGGAAGAAAATGACTTCCATTATTATGGTAAGATTTTACACTATTCTTTCTTTCTACAACTGTATCTAATGCAGCTTAATTCCTGTATCTCATTCCAGATAGTATTTCCCTCCAGTCTGGGCAGCTTCTCCAGGATATGAAATCCCTCAAGTTGCCTGCTTGGTTCCTCCACTTCCAATGATGGCCAGAGATCCCAATCTATATGACAGAGTTGTGTATAAATTTTCTTCATCCCAAATGCCCTCTACCGCAAAGATTTATGGTAGTAAATTTTAGAAACTCGTTCATATCAGCGTTTAGATCCTTTTTCTACTCCATTAGGTATTGTTTTGTACTCTCTTAGCTGGCCTTTTCCAGTTTTGGAGCTAGTTACTCTACCGTTAGTGTTCAACTGGCAGCCAGTTCAGATTTCCTTGTGGGCCTGAACCATTTGCCCATTATTTCTTTACAGTTACCTGAAGCCTTTTTGAAGGAAACCTTTAGTTTTTTTGACTTCTGAGGGATCTGGTCCCTCCTACAAGCTTTAACCAGGGCCCCTTTTGATCCTTCTGCTAATGTGGACCTGAAGTTTTTTATCATGGTAGACACTTTTCTTGATTGTAATAACTTTTGCCAGACTGATCTGTGAACTTCAAGCTTTGTCCTGTAATTTTTTTTACCTTTCTTTTCACAAAGGCAGGGTATCATTGCATACTAATGCTAGTATTCTTGTATGACTTGTAATTCAAATCTCAGGCAATCTTTTCAGTTGCCAATGTTTTCTAATTTCAGGAGTAAGGGCGAGTACATTCTTCACTGCTTTGGACCTTCATTGTCACTTGAGATATTACTTGTCACTTGAGATATTACTTTGACAGAACCAAAGGTTTCAGAAAATCCTGTCAGATTTTTGTCCTTTTTCTAGAGCTAAGCTTGGTAAACCAGTTTATAAGGTCAGTTTGTCCACATGACTTTCTGAATGCATTTTCTTTGTTTATACTGCTAATGGTGTATCCCTAACTGCCAAGCCCAAGTCTTGTTCTATGAGGGTATTGTCTGCTTCAAACAGCTTTCTGTGGTTGTGCTTCCTTAAATGATTGTTTAGTGGCTACTTTATACCTCCATGTCCCATTATAAACTTGACATTCAGTCTAGATCTAGGGCTTCTTTTGGCTCTGGCTGGGGACTCTGTCCCACGTGTTGAGGTGGATGGAAAAAATACCAGATACGAAAGTTTTGTACTTAACCATGGTACTAGAAACATGTAGTCATCTTCTGGTCTCAACTGTTCTCCCCTCCATCCTCCTTTCAAATTGTCTCTGATATTTTTTGAGGCTTATGGGGATCTTGCAGGCTGGTCTGAAGTCTTTTGTTATAAAACTTTCTGGTCTTGGCATCGGCCTTTTTTTTAGGTGATATAAATAGTACAGACACGATTTGGTGGGGAGGGTGTTCTCAGTCTGGAGAGTCTTGGTAGCACAGGACATTATGGAGTGTCCGTACCAATATTCTGGAGTTGACTGCCTTTATGATTTGATCTGATAACCCACAGGTTGAGACAGATCGAAGAAAACATGGCTGTAACATTATGTATTTAACTTTCATTTTATTATTGTTTAAGCCCATTAGAACTTTTGGTAGTGCTTGAGAAATTATCTGTGATCTAGTGCACTAGAGAGAGGGTTGTTTGAAAAGGTGCAAGTATAGCTAGTTTCTAAGATGTTGACCTTCAGAAGAATGCTCTTTGTTTATCCCCACTTGTCATTTTCTTTATTTTAAATAGCTGTTACATTTATTAAGCATCATTATCAAATTACAACTTTAAACATACACACCCATACCTTAATAGAAAAGAAAACAAACCACATTAATGTTTTGTCTTGCATTGTACATTACATCTATTTTCTTTCTAACAGCTGTCATTTTCTCCAGTAATTACATACATTGCTCCATTCCTGCCTTCCCTTAAACCTCACCTCTCCTGAACATTATTCTGCATGTATTGTCCTCACAAATTCTATATTTCTATATAATTTGCTCCTTTCCTTTTCAGGAGATCCCATTTCCAGTTATTTTAGCTGTGTAACCGTAATCAATACCTCGTCCCACGGTGGTGGTGCTGCAGTAGCATTGTCGCCTCACAGTAAGACGCTGTCTAGTTCGATTCTCAGCTAGAGCGTCTTCTGCGTGGAGACGTGCGTGAATGGGCGTACCTTCGTTGAAGGTTGTGCATCAGGCCTGGCAAGCCAATACGTAAAAATCAACTGCCAATCATTAGTGGACAGGAGTTCCGCTGTGGCGACCCCTAACCGGGAAAAGCCGAAAGAAATAAACAGTAATCAGTACCTCAAATTACAGCTGGTTTAGATTTTGATTTCCTTTTTCTAGTAATTGCTTTTTTGGCAGATGGCAGCATTAAACTTAATGCCTGTCTGTGTCTGGGCAGTTGATATTCCGTGTCCAAGCTCAAAAGAATAGTATAATTAGTTGCAGCTGTTTGCTTCTCCAGTGTTTCTGACAGAGTCACACTGATGTCCCACTCACTAGGCTGAATAAGGACAAAGTAACAGTCATCTGCCTGTCAGGTGCCAAGATCCGCCACATAATGCACGCACTCTGGTCCCTCAACAGGTACAAATATGACTCTATCATTGTACATGTGGCTGTGAATGACCTAAGACGCACCTCCCTGGACTACATGAAAGGAGACATGGAAGAGCTCTTGATTTATGTAGGCCAGGTGGGTATGACCCTATCCCCCCTGAGTATCACCCTACCATCAGCCAGAATGATACCGCAGTACAAGCAGAAAATGATTTAACAATTGGCTAAGTTTCTGGTGGCATTCTAAGGGGATTCTTCTGTCTTCCTGGGATGACATGATTGACAGACCTCGATGCTTTGCCAGAGATGGCCTGAATCTTTTACCCCTGGGTTTCTGGATACTGGCCAAGGCTCTTGCCACCCCTGTAGTGCCTTTTTTAGGTGGTGTTCCAAAGACCAAATTAGCACCATAACAATTATATACAAATGCAATCTGAGGGTCATGCTGCTCAACGCTAGAAGTCTAAATCTCAAAATGCACTCGCTCTAAGCACTCTTTAAAATGGAGAACATTGACATTTGTGCTGTAAACAGAGACCTGGTTCAATGCAGAAGAAAGCACCCCATGCACTACTAGGCTATAACTCATTCTACACTTTTCGGCCCCAGAACTTGAACCGAAACTCCAAAGGCGGTGGTGTTTCCATATTCATAAAGGATGCGCACACCTCCAGACTGGTAGCTCTGAGATGCTTCAGGTGCAGCTAACATTGGGTAAGACAGCGATTCAGGTCGTAGCCTGCTATAGGTCCCCAACCATGTCCCAGGACTCTCACTCCACGTTCCTAAGCACCCTGGAGAATATTAGGGTCCAACCAAACAATCTCATACTGGCAAACTTCAACTACCCCTCCCATTAACTGGGAAAACTTCTCATGTACCAATATACTTGCCCGACACTTTCTGGAATTCATTAATTCCAATGCCCTGGATAGCTCGTTCTTACCCAAACTAGAGATAGCAACATCCTTGACCTGGTCATTACTAATATGGGTGACCTGCTCTGCACCAATGGTCAACTTCCCCCCTGGTTAGACCTGACCACAAACTAATCGTCTTGGAAATCCACATCACTCCCACCCCCCACAAAGGTAACCACCATGGAAAACTTCTCCAAAGCAAATCTTGGGCTCCTAAAAACAGAGGTGGCTAACTTCATGGCAGCATTGCAAATGGAAAATAGTTGCATGACAAGCCAATGCACTGTACGAACACGTACACAAATGCATGGAAGTTCTTTGTGTTTCACTGTTGAAGTCATCACATTTGGGTTGTCTGCCTGCAGGTAGCCCACAGCCGGCCTGAATGCCACAGTCTTGGGATTTCTGCGTCAGATGCTGTCGCTTCTTCCATGACATCAGGTCGTCAGGGGTATAAACCATGCATCCGACACCATTACATTAGTCTTTCTTGCAGTGCGGTGCCCGAAGCAGAAGCAGTTCGCAAGTGCCGGTCGGCCAACTCCTGAAACTTGCGTTTCAAATTTCAGACCTGAAGTCTTCTAAAAGATAAGTACCCTGTAGGGGATCCTTTTTTCTTGCTCTAACCGATGTCAGAAAAAATTAATTGTCTTGCCTGTGGAAAGCAAATACCTCATAAAGATTTTCATTCTTACTGCGTCATCTGTTTAGGCCCAGACCACGACGTCCCTCGCTGTCAGTTTTGTGCCTTGTTCAACACCCGAACTATCTGTCGACGGGCAATTTTTGTAGCTGAATACTTTCGCTCTCTATCTCCGTACTCCAAAATGGTGGCGGTAAGCCATCCGACTACTGATGATCCAAAAAAATGTAAGGATAAAGGCAGAGACAGACCACATAGGTTCAAAACTGCTGACGATGCTACCGTTAAGCTAGTTACCACTTCGCCGGTACTCAGTGAGGCTCTTTCGCATCCCTTGATACCTGCTTCCACAGATTCGCAGGCCTCTGCTGAGACCCATTCGGAGTCTGGTATACCGCGAGATACTTCTTCGACTGTGGAACCTGTGGATGTCTCTTCCTTGCATGGGTCCAGCACCGCTGTGCTGGTACCGGCTTCTGAGGGTGTATTCGGGCCTACCAATTTACAGATTAAACTGACGACTTAATTTCAAGCCAAAAATGCTGAATTTCTCAGGCCTAAAGTTCGCACTACGCCTAGGAAACTGACCACCAACGTGCATTCTGAGGCCCACAGGCATCAAAAACTAATTATTAGAATGGCTGAAGACCTTATTACCTTAATTAGGGAAGTCAGCCTTCCCCTCAGAGACCTAGAACTGATTTTCCTTCTAATTCTTCTGATCAGGAATCTGATATCTCTGTTCCTTCTGACTACCAGGACATACCCTTGTCTACCTATGAGGGTTCTGATGCAGAGGATTCCATTCCCTCTGCTTCCCCTCCAGTAGATTTTTTTTTTTGGTGAAACCCTGCATACCCTTAGGGAGTATTTCTGCTGGGAAAGCCAGGACTACTCATTTCAAAAGAGACTCAAGGAATTTTTAAACCTGCCTCAGCACAAGCCTCCAGCTATCCCTTCTGCTCTGCAGATTGTAGATGATGATTTCTTGGAATCCAGGATATTTGGCCTCCATCTCCCAGGAAACCTGACTGGTACTATAGAGTACCTGACTCTCTCAAATTCCTTTTCAAGAATCCTACTGTGGATCCAGAGAACATTTCCCAAGGACCAAACGGCGTTAAGGCTACTACTGCCAAGAATCCTACCCCTTCTGATAGGGATTCTAGGGCTTCAGACAGATGGGGTAAGAAGGTATATACCTCTGCTACTCTGGCCATTGGGGCTTTAAATTGCCAGTTTCATATGTTAAAATATCAGCAGTATATTGTGAGGCTAATTAAATAGAAAATGATGTTGATTCCTGACTGTGCAGAACACAAAGATTTACAAGAGTTTATGCAATCTGCTGACCACGTTTGTAAACATAATTTGCAGTCTGGTTTTGATGCTTTAGAAGCATCTTGTAGGGCTGTCGTCACTGGGTCTGTTCTTAGAAGGCATGCTTGGCTTAAGGAACAAAACTTGCCAGATCATGTCTAAGCAAAATTTCTGGATTCACCCTTAAACTAAGAGCACCTGTTTGGCAGTAAAGCAGACGTTCTCAAAAGGATGGAGAAGAAAGCTAAATCTATGCAAACTGTTAAAGATTTCTTACAAGTACAACCACCTAGATTCAGTAGGCTTGGCCTTCAAAGAACTGGTCCTTTTCCAGTCCCTTCCAGGCCTTTTCAGTCCAAACCCAGGGGTAGCATACCACCAAAACTTCAGTCTCAGGTTATTCACAGATGTAAGCAGTGGGGTGCCCCCACGTCCAAAGTGGGGAGCAGTAAGCCACCCCCTGTGGTAAACTTGCACAATGACTTATCCTTAACTCCCCCAAGCCTTGCTCAAGTACTTGCACCTTTAGGAGGAAAACTCACCCTGCATGCAAAAAACTGGGAACACATTACCCTAGACAAATGGGTTTTAAACATTGTTTCCCTAGGCTACAGATTCTACTTCCACTCACTCTCAACCCTAAGTGGATGGCCAGACCTCCCCCCAAACCAGTGGGCGGATGCCCAAAAGCAAGTACTTTCTCCCTCCACATCACGGCTATTCAACCTGCCCCAGCAGAACAAAGGGGACAAGGCTTTTATTCAAGACTGTTCTTGGTTCCCAGAAAAGAGAATTCCTGACGTCCTATCCTGGATTTATCTATTCTCAGCACCTTTCTGGTGGTTCTAAAATTCAGAATGCTCTCTCTCCAACAGCTGCTTCCTGTGCTAGCCAAGGATGCCTGGCTGGCAACCCTAGTCTTAAAAGAAGCTTACCTGCACATCCCCATAAGGGAGTCTTTTAGGAAATACTTTCGCTTCAGGGCAGTCTCTATGCACCATCAGTTATCTGCACTTTCCTTTGGCTTATCTACTGCACCCAGGGTATTCATAAAGTGTCTAGCTCCAGCCATTGGTTTTGCAGGCAGAGAAGCGTTCAGATTTACCCATACTTGGACGATTGCTTGATTCAGGCGGAAAGTCAGGACTTAATACTACAGCACCTGGCTTTTGTAAAGAGACCTCTTACTTCACTGGGGTACACCATCAACGACAAGAAATCGCACCTAGTACCCTGCCAACAGATTGTATTCCTGGGAGCAAGCTTGAACACAACTTCCCAGATGGCATTCCTCACTCCAGAGGAACAAATTTATTTGACAACTTACTTCAACTTACTGGCCACAAAGACCCAGCTATCTGCAAGGAAAATACTGCAAGCTCTGGGGTTCATGGCCTCTTGCATTCTGTTAATTCTATATGCAAGACTACATATGAGGAAACTTCAATGGTATCTAAAAAGTCTATGGTGCCAACATTCTCAGGACTTGGAAACAGTACTTCCTATCATTCCATGTCTAAGGACAGAGGCCCTTTGGTAGGCAGAGGCCTGCAACCACAACAAGGGACTCTTTCACTCTACCCCCTGCCGCCCAAACCCTAACAGATGCATCAGACTATGCATGGGGAGCTCACATGGCAGGGCAGTGCATTCAGTGGAAATGGAACCCAAAGCAAATGCACCTGCATATCAATCAAAAAGAAATGTTAGCTGTACAGAATGCTCTGACAGCCTTCAAAGGCCTTATTCATTCTGGACCACTATTGGTAAAGACAGACAACACCATAGTTATGTGGTACATAAACAAGCAGAGGGGAATGCATAACTACCCACTCTGCAGACTAGCCATGGCTCTGTGGAACACAGCCTTGAGAAACTAAGTGCACCTACAAGCTCAGTTCCTGCCAGACTAAATTCACTGGCAGATAGACCCACACGAATGGAAACTGGAACCCAAAATATTCAAACTTTTGGGGATCAGATGGGGGACACCAGAGGTGGACCTGTTTGCTTCCCCTCAGAAGTATCAGTTGAACAAATACTGCACCAGAACTCCCCACAGCCAAGCTTGGAAGGTGGATGCCCTGTTTTTTTCCTGGGAAAGTCTCTCAGTCTATGCCTTTCCCCCTTTGCCTCTTTTCTTGAAGGTTCTACTAAATATCAAACAAGACAAGCCAAGGACAATCCCGATTGTACCAGACTGGCCACGCCAGCAATGTTATCCTCTTTTTTTGCAGTCTGACAGTGCTACAACCACGGCACCTGCCTCAGACCCCTTCCCTGCTCCCCAGCAGGGGGGCCAAATTCTGCACCCTCAGCTTCAGACCCCTGAGTCTTGCAGCCTGGCTAATCCCTTGAGCTCACATGTAGCAACCCTCAGTAAGCAGGTGCTGGATGTCATTCTTGAGGCAAGGAGACCTAGTACTAGAAATTCCTATTCAGAAAGGTGGAAAAAAATACTGTTCCTAGAGCCAGTCTCAAGGGATGGGCACAACTGTGCCCAGCTTATCTCATGTACTAGATTACTTAACAGAAATGCTCCACAAGGGCCTATCCTTCTCTTCAATTAAGATTCATGCCTCTGCCATCTCAGCTCATTATAATACTGAGCCCCACCCCTCTTCTGTCATCCTCTGGTAAAACATTTCCATAGAGGAGCCAAAAATTTAAGACCCCCCAGGAGAGCTCCCACTCCAACCTTGGACCTTAACTTTGTATAGGAAAAACTTACACCCCCCCCCCCCCTTGAACCATCTGCTTCAACAGAGTTGAAATTTCTCTCTTGGAAAACAGCTTTACTTCTGGCTATCACTTCTGCGAGAAGAATGTCTGAATTGCAGGCCCTTATGGCAGTGGAACCCTTCATTATCTTCCATGCAGACAGGGTTTCCCTCGTGACTAATCCATCTTTTATGTCCAAGGTGGTGTCTAATGTGGCTTTAAACCAGTCCATTCATTTGCCTACTTTTTCCCTAATCCTCAAAATAAATGGGAAAGGATGCTGCATTCTCTAGACGTGCACAGACAGCTTAGTTTCTATTTGGATAGGACTAAGCCTCTCAGAAAATCTGACCAGCTGCTAGTCAGCTTTGCTGCAGGGACAGAGGGGAAGACCAGTTCAAAGCAAACCATATCTAAATGGATAGCACACTGCATCCATTTCTGCTACAAGCACCGCGGAAAACCTACCACACAGGGGATAAGAACACATTCCTCTAGGACTACATCTACCGTTACTGCATTTCTTAGAATAGTCCTTACCAGGGACATCCTGGAAGCTGCAACCTGGAGCTCAGAGTTGAAATTCCTCTCTTGGAAAACAGCTTTACTTCTAGCTATCACTTCTGCGAGAAGAATGTCTGAATTGCAGGCCCTTATGGCAGTGGAACCCTTTATTATCTTCCATGCAGACAGGGTTTCCCTCATGACTAATCCATCTTTTATGTCCAAGGTGGTGTCTAATGTGGCTTTAAACCAGTCCATTCATTTGCCTACTTTTTCCCTAATCCTCAAAATAAATGGGAAAGGATACTGCATTCTCTAGACGTGCACAGACAGCTTAGTTTCTATTTGGATAGGACTAAGCCTCTCAGAAAATCTGACCAGCTGCTAGTCAGCTTTGCTGCAGGGGCAGAGGGGAAGACCAGTTAAAAGCAAACCATATCTAAATGGATAGCACACTGCATCCATTTCTGCTACAAGCACCATGGAAAACCTACCCCACAGGGGATAAGAACACATTCCTGTAGGACTACATCTACCATTACTGCATTTCTTAGAATAGTCCTTACCAGGGACATCCTGGAAGCTGCAACCTGGAGCTCTGTACACACTTTCACCAATCATTACCACTTGCCTATCTTTTCTAAATCCAGAGCTGGATTTGCCACAGCAGTCTTACAGGGCCTGATTGCCAGGCCTAATGCTGCTTCTTCTACCTCCACCCTTTCTTAGCTTTGGGAATCAACCCGAATGTGATGACTGCAACAGTGAAACACTAAGAACATAGTATAGTTGTGTACACTTACCGTAAATGTAGATGTTCGAGTGTATTCACTGTTGCAGTCCTGGTTACCCTCCCTACAGCCCCCTGATTGTCTTTGCTTTCAACTATCCTTTTTGGTTTGGCATATCTTATACTATGTGCATTTACTTTTTGCTGGGAGTTTTCCACACCATATAACTGTGTCCTATTTTGGGGGGCACCTGACATCTGGGGCAAGAAAAAACTGATGTAATGGCATCGGCTGCATGTTTTATACTGGACATCATGGATGACCGCATCCGGCAGAAATCCCAGGACTCTGGTATTCAGGCGGCTGAGGGCTACCTGCAGGCAAATAACCCAAATGTGATGACTGCAACAGTGAAAATACTCAAACATCTACATTTTGGGTAAATGTACACAACTGTACTATCTCGCCTTACCCAATAGAACCAAGACGCTCTCCTCAAAACAAGGAAGCCAATCCAGTGGTCCCCTGCCATAAACACTCTGCAACAGATGGAGGAAACTGATGCGGAATAAGGTGAAATCCCAAGACTGGAAGAACTCTCATCAGCCTCGACGAAAGGTTGAGATCCTTCATCAAATCCCCTAAAGTTAGCTATGAAAACAGAATTGCAGCAGATAGGACAACCACAAGGCCTTCTATAGTTGTCTAAAGAATCTCCATGGCAGTACCCAAATTTGCTCTGAACTACTGCACAGTGGCACCTCCTATACAGAGCCAACAGATATTGCTGATATGCTGGCCGACATATTCAGTGCCAACTTTACCGCTCCCCCTCCAAAGGACCAATCGCATTACCAGTAGATTGCCAGGCACCCAGTATTACTGCTGCACAGGTTAAAATGGCACTGTCCAAGGCCAAGAATATAGCTTCTATGGGACCTGGTAATATCCCCGGCTGTGTTCTACATGAACTATGAAGTGAACTAGCACCTCACGTGTGTGCCCTGTTCAATTACAACCTTAACTCAGGCTTTGTCCCTACTAAGTGGCGCACTGCTACCGTCATACCTCTCCACAAGGGAGGAGCGACTACAGACTCCAGGAACTATCTCCCCATTAGACTGATGTGCAAAGCTAGGGAACGCATCATCATGGTCCTAATAAACAAGGATATAGAGAATCTACAAACTCTGGATCCTATACAGTTTGGTTTTGTGAAGGGTAGATCATGCCTGCTCAACTTGGTTGACTTCTTTGAGTCAAGTCACCAGAGCTGTGGATGAAGGCAAGGTGGCTCATACAGCCTACCTTGAGCTGACCAAGGCCTTTGATACCATTCCCCACTCAGGAATCATAGAAAAATTCACTAAGCTAGGCATCAACCCCTATATCACCAGGTGGTTTGCAAACTGGCTCACAGAACCCACAGTGTAAAAGTAGCTGACTCCAAGTTAGACGGTCAACCAGTCATGAGTGGAGTCCCACATGGTTCGGTCCTAGGTCCTGTCTTGTTTGGTATCTACTTCTCTGAAGTCCAGGCCAACACAAATGGACTTTGGCTGACAAAGTTTGCAGACGATTGCAAGTTGGAGCTATTAACTTTTTAAGTGATGTTGACATCCTGCAGAAAGGCCTCAATGAGACCGACTGGTGTCAGAACCAGGGCCTTAAGCTCAATGCCAAAAAGTGTCTCGTCATCCCCGTTGGGAAAAACGTGGTTCTCTTGAATTACCCCATCGATGGTAGTCCACTGAACACAGAAGGCAAATTAAAAGATTTAGCAACACAGGTTGACAGCAACCTCTCTTTTGACCACCACATTGCCACTGTGGTCAAAGTCCTATGTGCCAGATCTCATTACTAAGGGTTTTGCATCCAGGAAGAAAGAGGTCAATGTCTCCCTCTACTCTTCCCTCATTAGGCCAGTCATCGAGTACAATGTCCCATTTGGCATGTACCTCACTAGACACCTGCAACAACTGGAGAGGCTGCAGAAGTACCTGACAAAGTGGATCCTAGGACTTAAACACTTGTCCTATATGGATAGACAAGAAACTCCCAACTATTCTCTGTCTCATATTGCCTACTTAGAGGCGATCTCTGGTCGACTTGAAAAGCCATGTCTGACCCAGTTCTGTTAAAAATGCTACACCTAAAGAAATCCCAATCCTTCCGCACCACATGCTCCAGAGACCTGAACCTCATTACCACAATCAACAGAACATGCTGGAGGGACATGTTCATACCCAGAGAATGCCCATGCTATGGAATAGACTTCCCATACATGTCAAGCAGAGCACCTCACTGACACTCTTCAAGAAAAATAGAAAAATCACCCCGGGAATAACTCCAGTGGCTTTACTCAACAGAGGGACTAGGAACTAAGGTCGTGTGGCATGATGCCAGTGTAATCCTATGGGCTAGGCTTGTAAAGGCTCCAGGGCCATTAGCCTAGTACAGACATATGAAGCTATGATACTCTGCTGGGAAGTTTTGCCAACTAATTACACTCCCAGACAATGTTACAAGTTACCCCTATATTTTTTCTCTTCATACCCCTAGCTGTCAGCATGAGGAAAAAGTCTTTTGAAGTCTGCTTGGAGAATAAAAGTACCTCTGCAAACACTTCCAAGCAAACATCCTAAACCTTCTGAACTTTGTTGCATACTTGAGAGCCATACATATGTCCCTACACTGTTCCTTTCTGAATTTTTTCCAATCGGTCTTCTCAGTAGTTTCTAACCTTGTCTGATTCTTACTGTTGAGCAGTATTTTCCCTTTCTCTTTGCCTCTGTTGTAGTATAATGCTGGTAGGGAAGGCAGTCTCTATCCTACAGTCCAAACTTCTCCTTGGCGTCTTCCCACTCCATTACATTTCCCCTTTCTAGTTATTTACTCCCCACAACTTGTCTGTCTTGCCAGTTTTCTCCAGTAACTTCCAATCTGCCGCTTGCAGTTATCTGTATTGGCAAAATCTCCTGTGTCCATTCCCATATTACTTTACAATACTTTTTGCAGCTTTATGAATATATTTAGTTTTTTTTTTTTTTTTTTTTTTTTGAGGATCTGCATCCAGAATCCTACTGTGTAACACTGCCTTCCACTTCATCATACCTTTCCACTTTTTTCATAACTTTCCACTTGTGTTATGCATATTAGCCTTAACTCTATAGCTCTAAAATATCCATACAAATCAGATCACTCTAAAACACGTTTCTAGTGGGAGAATCAACGTATCTGACTTAACTCTTGACCTTCCCGTCCCAAATACATTGCTTCACCTCTTTATTAATTATTGGCCACAACTTCTCTGGTTGACAAAAGTATGCCGTACCTATGTAAACTTTGGCTGTAGATGATTTACTGTTGAAGTGACACCCTGATCCCATGTGCAAAAATGGGAAAAAGGGGTTATGGATGGATGTATATAGGAACTAAAGGGACTAAAATATTTTTACTGCTTGCATCTTTCTATCCATATCCATAAAGAACTTCCATTTTTCATAGTTTTTGCATTTTGTTTAGTCTTTTGCTGCATATGTTTAGGTGCCATAACAGAAACCTTTGTCCATACGCCTAAATACTGTATCTTATTGTCCCCATAAATGTGGGTATTGCTGAATCAGTTCATGTGTGGTTATATAATTTACCATTATAGCCTTTGTTTTATCTTCATTTACTTTATATCCTGGAAAGACTTGAAGCAGTCTGTGTTCCATAACACTTGAAATGTCCCTTTTCTGGATTTATCAAGTTCAAAATGTCTACAGATAAAGTTGACTTTTTTTGATTTACATGCCAGTTGTATCCTTGAATTTCTGAATCCCTTATTTTCTTTTCTAGTGGATCTAAATATAAAACAAGTAAAGGGGAAAGATACCCCTGCCTGGTTCCTTTTTTCAAGCATAGTTTATCAGAGAGTAACCCTTCTACATTAATTCTTGCCTGTGATCCTTCAAATACCCTCCTGTTTAACTTATTTTATCAGGGAATGCAAATATTTCCACTGCCTTATTCATGAAATTGCAGCTTACTGCATTGAATGCTTTCTCTGCCAACAGCTGCATTTTCTTACTTTCTGCTTCCCTCTTGATCATTTTCTTCTGCTAATGTGAGATATTTGCCTTCCTTTCTAGAAAAATGCATTGATCATATGTTTGCATTTTGGCAATAACTTTGCCATTCTTTTAGCTAGTCTAGACATAAACAATTATTATGGTTTAAAATTGAAATGGGGTCTATATGACGTTGGGTCTAATGGGTCTTTTATCCTTTGATTAACATAGCCAACAACGCTTTTTACCAAGATGCTCATGTTTCCCCTCCTTTTAAAATACTGTTAAGCAAAACTTTCCAAATCTTCACACTTCCCTCCTAACTTCTACAAGAATACCATGTGTTCCTGGAGACTTCCCTTTTGATTGGGTATGTTTCTGTTTTTTTGTGTGCTTTCCCCTTTTCTTAAATATTACTTAAGGAGTGTCTATAACGTTGGTGTAATGAAGTTTTCCATAAATATTTCCATATTAATTTTTTCATAGCTTCCATATTCCTCTGCTTTATACAGTTATTCATTAAATTTCTGAAATATCTCTAATGCCTCCATGAGTGGAGGAGCTCCCTGATCAGCCTCAGTAAGAAGCTGAGATCCCTTATAAGATCCTCCAAAGCTAGCTATGAAAACAAAATCGCCACTCATTCTAGGGACAACCACAAAGCCTTCTATAGCTGTGTCAAGAATCTCAATGGCAACACCCAGATCTTCTCTGAGTTACAGCACGGCACGAACATTACAGAACCAACTGATATTGCCAACATCGTGGCAGATATGTTCAGTGCTAACTTTACCCCCCTCTCACCCCCCAAAGGGCCCCATATCTATACGGGAAGAATGCAGAGTCCCTGTAATCACAACTACGTAGTTAAAAGCTGCACTATCTAAATCCAAAAACACAGCATCCATGGGACCGGACAACATCTCAGGCTGCATTTTAGATGAACTTCAGAACAAACTGGCTCCCCACCTAAGCACCATGTTCAATCATAGCCTCACGTCAGGCTTTGTGCCCACCGAATGGTGTACAGCAACAGTTATCCCACTCCACAAAGGGGGAGCCACCAATGATCCCGGGAACTATCGCCCTATTAGCCTGACAAGCCTGGTCTGTAAGGCCATGGAACGTATCATCATGGAACTCAGACATTGGTAACCTCCAAACTCTGGACCCCACCCAGTTCGGGTTTGTGAAAGGCAGATCATGCTTCCTGAACCTGATCAACTTCTTTGAGACAGTCACCAAAAGCCGTAGGCAAGGGTAAGATGGTTCACACAGCATATCTTGACCTCCACAAGGCTTTCGACACCTTCCCCATTCTGGAATTTATAGCTAAACTCACTAAACTAGGTATAAATCCCTACATCACAAGATGGGTTGCCAACTGGTTCACTGACAGAACCCACACTGTAAAAGTTGCAGACTCCAAATCTGACTTCAAACCAGTGACAAGTGGAGTACCACAGGGATCAGTCCTGAGGCCTCTCCTGTTTGGTATCTACATGATGTTCTTCGTGTTTCACTGTTGCAGTCTTCACATTTGGGTTATCTGCGTGCAGGTAGCCCTCAGTCAGCCTGATTATCCAAGTCTTGGGTCCTGCATCGGTTGGTGTCTCATCTTCCATGACGTCAGGTTGTCAGGGGTATAAAGCATGCAGCTGATGCCATTACATCAGTCTTGCCGTGCAGTGACCGAAGCAGAAGCAGTTTGCAAGTGCCGTTTGGCCGACTCCTGAAATGTTCGTTTTCGAGTTTCAGATCCAAAGTCTTCAACTAAGCTAAGTACCTCGTCGGGGATCCTTTTTCTTGCTCTAAACCGATGTCAGTAAAAGTTAACAGTTGTATTTCTTGTTGAAAGCAAATACTTCATAAAGATTTTCATTCACACGGCATTCCTTTCCTAGGCCCAGACCACGACGTCCCTCGCTGTCAGTCTTGTGGCTTATTCAAACCTCAAACTATTCGTCATCTGGTCATTTTCGCATCTAATTATTTTGGTACTCTGTTCAATTATCCAGAAATGGCTTCGGTAAGCCACCCGACTACTGACATTCTGAAAAAACGCAAAGATAGACAGACCGCATAGGTCCAAAGCTGCTGCTGATGCTTCTCCTAAGCTAATCGCCAGTTCACTGCTTCTCAGTGAGGCGCTTTCGCAGCCCCTGATACCCACTACTTCAGATTCGTAGGCCTCTACTGAGACCCATTCAGAGTCTGGTATACCACGAGATGATTCTTCAACTGTGGAACCTGCGGATGGGTCCGGAGCCGCTATACAGGCACTGGCTTCTGAGGGTGTATTCAGGCCTACTGACTTGAATATTAAACAGAGGCCATCTTCATGGCCTAAAATTTGATTCATGCCTAGAAAACTGACACCCAGACCCGCATGGTCAGGCCCCTATGCCTAAAAAACAAATAAGAATGACTGAAGACCTTATTACTCTAATCAGGGGAAGCCACCCTTCTCCCTCTAAGAGACCTAGGACTGATTTTCCTTGTGATTCTTCTGATCAGGATTCTGAAATTTGTTTTCTTTGATGACCAGGAGTGTTCCTTATCTACCTATGTGGATTCTGATGCAGAGGACTCCATTCCCTCTGCCTCCCTTCCAGAGGATTTCTCTCTTGGTGAAACCTTGCATACTCTTAGGGAGCATTTCCACTGAGAAAGCCAGGATTACTCTGACTCCAAAAAGAGGCTTAGGGAATTCCTACTCCTCCCTCAACACAGGCCTTTAGCCATCCCTCCTGTACTAGACATAGTAGATGCCTTTTTGGAATCTAGCCTGGCCCCTGACTCTCTACCTCGGGCTCCCAGAAAACCTGACTGGTATTACAGGGTACCTGACTCTAACAAGTTCCTCTTTAAGAATCTTACTGTGGATCCTGAGATAATTTCACAGGGACCCAGAGGCATTAAGGCTACTACTGCAAAAAACCCTACCCCCTCTGATAAAGATTCCAGGGCCCTGGACAGATGGGATAAGAAGGTATACACTTCTGCTACTTTGGCCATTATGGCCTTAAACTACCAGTTTCATATGTTAAAGTATTAGCAGCATATTATTGGACTGCTTAAACAGAAAATGATGTTTCCTGACTGTGCTGAAAATAAGGAATTACAGGATTTAATGCATTCTGCTGAGCAGGTTGGAAAGCATACTAATGAGGTTTTGATTCATTAGAGGCATCTTGCAGGGCTTGTTTCACTGGGTCTGTACCTCGAAGGCATGCTTGGCTTAATGAGCAATCTTGCGAGATCATGTTAAAGCTAAATTACTGGATGATCCCTTAAACCAAGACCGCCCATTTGGCAACAAAGCAGTAGTAGTACTTAAAAAGATGGAGGAAAAAGCTAAATCTATGCATACTGTTAAAGATTTCCTGCAAGTTCAACCTCCCAGATTTAGTAGGTATTGGCCTTCTAAGAATTGGTCCTTTACAGCCTCTTCCAGGCCTTCTCAGTCCAAACCCAGAACCAGGAGAACACCCAGGCTTCAGTCCCAAGGTACTCACAGGCCTAAGCAGTTGGGGGCTCCCACTTCCAAAGCTGGTAGTAGTAAAACACCCCCCTATGGTAAACTGTCACAATGACTTAACTTTAAGCTTTCCAAGCCCTGCTCAGCTGACTGTTCTTTTATGGGGAAAGATCACCCGGCATACAAAAAACTGGGAACTCTTTTACTCAAGACATTTCCTGGTACCCAGAAAAGACAATTCTTGGCGTCTTATCCTGGACGTGTCTATCCTAAACACCTTTTTGGTAATCCCAAAATTCAAAATGCTAACTCTTCATCAGCTCCTTCCCATGCTAGGCAAAAATGCCTGGTTGGCAACATTGGATTTAAAGGAAGCTTAACTGCACATCCAAATAAGGGAATCTTGCAGAAAATACCTACGCTTCAGAGTAGGCTACATGCGCTATCAGTTCTCTGCATTGCCCTTTGGCTTATCTACTGCGCCCAGGGTATTCACAAATTGCCTAGCTCCAGTCATTGCATTCTGCAGGCAAAGAAAATTTCTAATATACCCATACCTGGACGTTTGTCTAATTCCGGCAGAAAGCCAGGACATACTATTAAATCATCTGGCATTTGTAAAGAAACTGCTAACCACACTGGGGTACACCATAAACAAAAAGAAATCTCACCTAGTACCCTGCCAACAAATTGTATTCCTGGGAGCAATCTTGACTACAACTTCCTAGATGGCCTACGCCAGAGAAACCAGTTTGACAGCCTCCTTCAAACTACTGGCCACAAAGACCCAGCTATCTGCAAGGAAAATACTGTATGCCCTGAGGTTCATGGCCTCTTGCAATCTACTAATTCCATATGCAAGACTGCATATGAGGAAACTACAATGGTATCTAAAAAGCCTATGGTGTCAACATTTTCAGGACCTGGAATCAATGATTCCCATCATTCCTTGTATAAAGACAAGAGTTCCTTTGGTGAGCAGGGGCCTGCCACCACAACAAGGGACTACCATTCACTCTACCCCCTGCCACCCAAACCCTAACAGACGCATCAGACTGTGCATGGAAGCTCACTTAGCAGGGCAGTGCATTCAGGGCAAATGGAACCTGAGTCAAATGCACATGCATATCAATCAAAAAGAAATGTTAGCTGTACAGAATTCTCAAACAGCCTTGAAGGACCACATTCTTCCAGGACAGTTATTGGTAAAGACTGACAACACCACTGTTATGTGGTACATAAGTAGGGGGGAACCCACTAATACCTTCTGCAGACTAGCCATGGCTCTGTGGAACACAGCTTTGAGCTACCAAGTGCACCTACAAGCTCAATTCCTGCCAGGCAAGCTAAATGCACTGGCAGACGACCTAAGCAGAAATGTCAGGACCCACATGAGTGAAAACTGGAGCCAAAGATATTCAACATTCCAAGAAACAAATGGGGAGCCCAGAGATGGACCTGTTTGCCTCCCTCAGAACTACCAATTGGACAAATTCTGCACAAGGACTCCCCACAGACGAGCTTGGAAAGTGGATGCCCTGTCCTTCACCTGGGAAAGCCTCTCAGTTTATGCCTTCCCCCTCTGCCTCTCCTCTTGAAAGTTTTAGTAAAGATCAAACAGGACAAACCAAGGACAGTACTCATTGCACCAGACTGGCCATGCCAGCACTGGTTCCCCCTTTTGCGCAGTATGTCACTACTGGAATAATTGCACCTGCGTCAGACTCCTTTCCTACCGTCCCAGAAGGAGGGCCAGATTCTGCACCTCCAGCTTCAAACCCTGAACCTGGCAGCCTGTCTAATTACCTGAGTTTTCCTATGCCATCCCTCAGCAAGCAAGTGTTGGATGTCATCCTGGAAGCAAGGAGGCCTAGTACTAGAAAGTCCTATGCTGAAAAGTGGAAAAGATTCTGTTCCTGGGGCCAGACTCAGGGGATGGGCACAACAGTGCCCAGTTAACCGCATATTCTTCAATACTTAACAGAGATGCTTCACAAAGGCCTTTCCTTCTCTTCTATTAAAAGTCATGCCTCTGTCATTTCGGCACATTATAATACTGAGCCCACCCCTCTTCACTCACCCCTACTTTAACAATTCCTCAGAGGGTCAAAAATTTAACACCTCCCAGGAGAGCTCCTCCTCCTGCCTGGGACCTTAACTTTGTATTGGAAAAGCTCCCTCTACCTCCTTTTGAGCCAGCAGCTACTGCGGATTTGAAATTCCTTTCTTGGAAAATAGCCTTCCTTCTAGCCATCACTTCAGCAAGAAGGGTGTCTGAATTACAGGCCCTCATGGCAGTGGAGCCTTTCATCAGCTTTCATGCGGACATTGTGTCCCTTAGGATCAATCCTTTATGCCCAAGGTGTTATCCAGTGTGTCCCTTAATCAGTCTGTTCATTTGCCAACCTTCTTTTCTAATCCACAGAACAAAGGGGAACAAATACTGCACTCCTTGGACGTGCACAGACAACTTAGATTTCATTTTGACAGGACCAAGCTTCTCAGGAAATCTGAACAGCTGCTAGTTGCCTTTGCTGCAGGGGCAGAGCGGAAGGCCATTTCAAAGCAAACCATTTCTAAGTGGATAGGCCATTGCATTCTTTTCTGCTATGAGCACCATGGAAAACGTATCCCACAGGAGATAAGACCCCATTCCACCAGGGCTGCTTCTACAGCCTTTCTCAGAGGTGTTCCTACTAGGGAGATCCTAGAAGCTGCTACCTGGAGTTCTGTACATACCTACACCAAGCATTACCACTTGCCAATTTTTTTTAAATCCAGAGCTGGTTTTGCCACTGCAGTCTTGCAGGGCCTAATAGCTAGTCCTAATGCTCAATAACTGCCTCCTCCCTTCCTTAGCTTTGAGAATCTACCCAAATGTAATGACTGCAACAGTGAAACATGAAGAACATAGTAGAGTTGTGTACACTTAACATAAATGTAGATGTTCGAGTGTATTCACTGTTGCAGTCCTATTTACCCTCCCTCCAGCCCCCTGACTTCTATTGGCTATACTTCTCTTGTTTATTGTATTTAAGCTTTCTGGTGTATTTGCTTTTTGTTGGAGGTGTAACCTTGTATTTAATTGCTTCCCATTATGGAGGCACCTGATATCTGTGGTAAGAAAAACTGATGTAATGGCGTCGGCTGCATGCTTTGTACCCCCGACTACCTGACGTCATGGAAGATAAAACAGCAACCGACGCAGGACCCAAGACTTTGATAATCAGGCCGACTGAGGGCTACCTGCAAGCAGATAATCCAAATGTAATGAATGCAACAGTGAATACACTCAAACACCTACAGTTATGGTAAGTGTACACAACTGTACTTTCTCTGAAGTACAGGCTAACACTGAAGGCCTTTGGCTAACGAAGTTCGCAGATTACTGCAAACTAGGAACCTTAGTCGAGTCCCCAAATGATGTGGACATCCTACAGAAGGGCCTCACTGAGACAGATGTCTGGTGTCAGAGCCATGGCCTCTAGCTCAGTGCCAAAAAGTGCATTGTCATCCCCTTTGGTAAAAACTCTGTTTCCTTGAACTACCACATAGGCGGCAGTCTGCTTCATGCCAAATGTGTGATGAGACCTTGGGACCCCGTTGGAGAGTAGTCTCTCCTCTGATAATTACATCACAGTAGTCAGGAATTCCTGATAGATGGCACACATCACAAAAGAGTTCTCATCCAGGAAAAAAGAGGTCATTGTTCCCCTCTACTCGACACTCAGACCCATTATAGAGTACAAATGCTCCTTTTGGAATGTACCTCACAAGACATCTGCAGCAGCTGGAAAGGCCACAAGTACCTCACAAAGAGGATTACTGGCCTCTAACAGATACCCTACCCTGAACGTCTCAAACTCCAGCTTTACTCCGTAGCATATTGCCTACTCCGAGGTGATCTCTGCCTAACATATAAAGCTATGTCAAACCCAAAGCTGTTGGACATGCTCCACCTAAAGAAATCCCAATCCCGTTGAGCTACACGCTGTAGGGACCTAAACCTTGTCACTGCAATAAACAGTACATGCTGGAGGGATAGATTCCTGTCCCAGAGACTTCCCATACTCTGCAACAAGGTACCCGTCTATGTCAAGCAAAGTTCGTCTTAAGCACTCTTCAAGAAAAGTCTTGATGAGTTAATGGGAAATAGGAAATACACCCTGGGGATCACTTCTCTGGCTCTTTTCGACAGAGGCACAGGAAAATAACTTTCTTAGGTGGCGTAAGCCAGGGAACCTTGTTGGCTAGGCTTACTTAGACCCTTGGTCCTATAGCCTAGTGCCTACCTATGAACTTCTACAGTATGTCTGGTTATTTTTCTTGTCATAGGCTTCCTACGTTTGGTGATAACCCTTTCTACTTTGTTGCCTCAGTTGTTGTCCCAAAAGTGTTTGCTCTGGTGTTAATAAATAGTTGCTAATTGGTTAACAGCAATCTTTCTAAACTCATGCATGTTATCCAGATAGTCCCTTATTTTCCTTTTAGCACTCTGCAGCTGCTGTTCCTCTTGTTCTGACAGATTCCCTTTACTGTGCAATATTTTAATCTTGTTCAGCCCATATAAATAATTCCTATTACTTCTCAATCATGTCTCTTATTTCTGCGCTATTTTTAAACTCCCATTTTTATTTTATCTCATTCACTGGCTGTTTCTTCTGAAGAAATTTATATCTTCCCTGATTATTCTCAAATAATGCCCACTGCCCATTCCTTAATTTCCACCCTTATTAGCAGGTAAGTAGTAAAGCACCAGTGTCTTGTTTTTACTTCCGTATTGTGTTTTTATCTCAGTTTGTATCAGTGCACGATCTGAAATAGTTCTGGATGTGTCAAAGCTTTCAGCTAAATACACTTGTTCCTATAGTATGTCTGTCCAGAGCCAGCCCAGTTACTGTGTTTTGAGGAATGCTATGCAAACTTGGTTTGAGATGTCCTTCATTGTCACTGTTGCTGTATTCTTTACTCTTGGGATATCCTACCAAGGATAGCCTAATGTCCGTCAAGCTTACCAAAGCCTTTATACTTTGCACTCAGGACATGCATCTGATGTGCAGCGCTCAGAAGATGTAATGTACATATGATTTAAGAGTGCCTGATTCTTGTAACTACATTTCTGCCAGTCTGGATGATGCATTTGATTTTAGTTGGCAAGCCGTTCAGAGTTGGTTCCACTGCCAACTTTTCGTAAGATGAATGCCCATTAGGGTCTCTGCCTTTTTTTTTTCTTAATTTTACTTCTGTTTACATGTCATCCAAGTATGGAAAATGTAAGTGTGGGAGGCATAAAGATCGATAAAAACAGTGCCTTTTTTGTTTGGATGCTACTAGTGGCCTCACACATTGTGAGATTTGTTAGGTGTTTGTCCCCAAAACATTCCATTTATTTTGAGAACCAGGAGTTGACACTTTTGGCTCAGGGTACCATGGCTGAGTGTTCCCATTCCAACATTTAGTCACGGTTAAAAAGAAAGCCAGTTAGGGATAAACTGATCCTGCTGCTGTCTAGCTTCCACGGGCCATCTCTGTCAGTTTGGATGAAGAACCCAAAGGCCGTCTGGTGCCACTTAAAGCTATTTCTGCCGCAACCCTGTGGAAGGCTGACATGAAGATGTCTACCTGCACGCTGCTGAGCTTGTGCATATATCTGGTGTAGATGTGTGTGTGTGTGTGGGGGGGGGGGCATGGTTGATTACCTCAGAGGGTTCTAGAGGGATTCCCCAAAATACTTGTTAGGGAAGAGGTACCTGGTACCCTCAATGAATCTAGTTAGAGATCTGAACTTCTAAATTTGATGTTTCTTTGAAAAAGAAGCAGAAGACTAATCATGTGGCCCGTGTAGCTAAGGATCCCCACAAAGAATGGCAGGATTTTACTTTGGGCCTTTTCAGTGATGTTATGGCCCTTAAGCCCCTTCAAAGATTTTCTCTTCCTATTTTTGTTCCCTGGTATTTCACTTTTCATACGCAAGGACTCTGATTCCTCAGATGACTTTATTGGCTTACTCTCCTCAGATCCACTCTCCTCCCTCTTGCCCTGGAGTCTTAAGGAAAAGGGATTTACTTTCTCTCGACTCTCCTTTGGAGGAGTTGTCTTTTGGGGATATAGTGGTTTGTATGATGGGACATTTTTAAGTGGGACTGTTCCCAGGTTTCAAATATTCAAAAAAGATACTATGAACCTGTGGAAAAAGTTTATTTTGCAGTCCCTCCAGTGCTGGCTGCCCTCCTGGATACTTTCACTGCAGCTTCTCAGGCACCTGACTCTCAACTTCTTGCCCCTTACAAAGAGGACAAGTTATATAATGTTCCTGAAGCTTAACAGTTTTTATGTAAAAGCCCTTCCTCTGATGCTGCTATTATTTCTGTAGCCACTGATAAACCGTTGTCTTCTTTCAAGCTTTTACTGTCATTTAATGACAGCAGTGCCATGGATATGTATGATAAAAAGTCTATATTTCTGCTACTTTAGACTTCAAGGCTACTAATTACTAGACCCATAAGACTAGGTGTGCCCTGGCTCGCCTCTCCGAACTTGAGAGCATTCTGGCTGATTTGATTGATTCAGAGCTTAACACTTTTGCCATTTCTCTTTCGAGCTGTGCTTCTCAGTTGTTTCATCATTTTATTACATGTAGTTACGGAACTGCTGATGCCTCCTGTAGTGTAGCTGCATCTGTAGGAGGAGGTATTCTTGGTTGTGCCTAGAGGTTTTGCCTGATGGCATCAAGATGAAATTATTGTATTCCTTCTTGTATAGCCAATAACGTTGGCACTGCTGCAGCTGATTTGTTAAAGGTCCCTTAGAATAAGGGCAAAGTTGTACAGGATTTGAAACAAATCTCATTTTTCTTACTATGTTTCAGAGGAATTATCCTTCTAATAAGCCTTCCTTTGTTTGTAGACAGGCTAAACAGCCTTTTTAGGGGCAAGAGGGCTTCTAAGAGTTTTTCCAGACCAGCCTTCCCAGGATCAAAAGCCGCCTTTTCCTGACATAACTGCTTCTCTTTGACATTCAGCCACTTTTATCCCCTTGGTCAGATTCCCCTGTCCCTCAAGTTAATTTATCCTTTTGCTGTTTGGCAACATATAACCACAGATGAGGTATTTTCCATTATCTAGAATGGTGATTTTATGTTCTGGAAGTCCATTCCTCCATTCTCAGGCCTTTCTCAGCCTCCTCCTTTTCAGCTCCCATATTTTCCTGTGGTTCTTCAGTATTTCATGGTACAAGTGTTCCTGGTGGTACGGTGAGCCATTCAACTGGTCCCCTTTTCTCTGCAGGGAACAGGTTTTTATTCCAGGATATTCCTAATTCCCAGAAAGGAGTGATCGAGTAAGCCCATTCTAGACCTCTCTTTTCTCAACACCTTTCTCAAGGTTGCCTCTTCATGATGGTGTCTCTTCAGGCACGTTTCCCTTTCCCTCTGTTGGTTCATCAGACTGTTCTAGTGACCCCGTATTTGAATGATGCTTACATCCACATTCCTGTTCACCTTATCTTCAGGAAAGTTTTACATTTCTCTGATTTTTTTTTTTTCTTTCATCAGTTTTCTGCTTTACCTTTTGGCTTTTCTACAGCATCAGTTGTCTTTACCAAAGGTCTGGGCCCTGTAGCAGGCTTCTGCAGACTTAAAGGAATTCAGGTATTCCCTTATTAACACAAGCTTTGGATTTAAGCCCTGTCTCAGCAGCTCCAACTTCGAGATATACACTTCATTGTGCTTCTGCAGTGTGGGAGTTACCCTCATTTTCAAAAAGTCTGTGTTTACTCCCTCTGAAGAACAAGTGCTTTTGCAGGATTCAGACCATTCCAATGTAGGCTTGTCTGCTGCTTCCCAAGGTGTTCTCTTTGACTACTTATTTTAGTCTTCTCTTCCGTTTACAGTTAATTCTCCAAGGGAATTTCCCAGGATGTTATGGAGTACTCAGCAGTCATCTTTCGCATAGTTCCCTTTGCCAAACTCCACATGAGAAAAATTCACTGATATCTCAACACTGTTTGGCTCCAGCACTTCTTCCTCTGGCGTATGTGGATCCTCTGTTGCCTTATCTTCGCTCAAGCTATGCTGGTGGATTCACCAGATTTCCCCGAATTCAGGTCTGACTTTTTAAGTTCCTTTCTGTACTCAGGGGCTGTACATGGATACTTCCAACAATCTCTAAGTACAAGGTCTTTGGTCTCATCATCAACTAGCAGACCTTATCAACATCAAGGAGATTAGGGCTCTACTTCTAGCTCTGTAGGCCTTTTTGCTTCCTTTGGGTTCCAGGTCCTGTAAAGAATTTTTATTTTTTTACAGACAGTAAAACCGTTATTTGATGCATCAACAAGTAAGGAGAGAGACAATCTTCTTTTCTCTGCAGGCTTGCTCTTCAGACTTAAGATTTTACAGTCCACCATCACTTAATTCTTGAGGCTGCTTATATTGCTTCAGAGCACAATCTGGTGTCAAACTTTTTGAGCAGAACCAGGAAAAATTCTCCTTAATGGAAGCTTCACTTGGAAGTGTTTTTGGACATTGTACATTGGTGTATTACTCAAGTATATCGTTTTCTTCTCCTATGAACAGATGACTTCTCTAGTTTTGTTCAAGAGTATGAAGTCCTCTAGCTTGGAAAGTGGATGTCATGTCGTTTTTTTTGGAAGGAGGTTTTCTGTATGCATATCACCCTCTTCCTCTCCTATCAAAGGTCCTGCACAAGATCATGTGGGACAAACCCAAAGTCTTGCTGATGACTCCCTTTTGGCCTAGACAGTACTGCTTCCCTCTTCTATTTCATCTGGCTGGGCAATCATTACAAGATCCAGTGTCATCGATTTTCATCTGTTTCAAACCTATGGATTGTCTAATCTGGCCTCAGCACCAACTCTGAAGCTTCTTCGTATCCAGAGCTCCGAGTCCTCTCTTATCCATAATTCCCCTGGACTCCACCTTAGCTGATATTAGATCTCATCAGACGCTCAGTCATTGGACATGCACTAGAGCTCTCCTACAGTATGATGTATCTTTTCTGGATCAAGGCTATCTCCTCCACCTCCTCCTGCCAAGAGAATTTTGTCTTGTCTTGTTTCTAGATAATCTTAGATGTAGCATTTGGTTTGTTGGTGCAATTGCTGCTTCTCTGTCTTCCACTTTTTTAGACTTTAATAATCACAAAAAGATATACCTGGGATGCAAATCCGGAGACAATAACGTAAAATAGTACAAAAAAGAAAGGCTCTGGAACCATGAGTAGCTGCAGCCATGTTTCTTCATTTCACAAGCTAAACTTTCACAGATACAAAGTGCTTCTTCAGGCATTAAGATAAAAAAAAGATACTAGAATACTTTGTATATCAATCAGATGATTAAAGCATCAATAAAACAACCAGTTTATGCAATCACCAATAAAAACAGTGTATGTAAAAATAAAAAGCACAATGAAAATATAAAAAATACAAATACATTTCATGAATTTTATTCAGATCATTGAGGACTGGTTGTAAACTGAAAAATATTCAGCCCTGGTAGGCTTAAAGCATTAAAATGCAACATCTAATTACCTTCCCATCTTCTCCACTAATATTCATTAAAACTGTGTGTAAAATCAGAAACTGGAAAGTGTGCGTTTCATCCTTGTCTAGTACATGTCTATATAGAACGTTACTTTCCTTATGCCTAGACGTTGCCCGTTCGATTTTCAATTAGAGCATCTTCTGTGTGGCGACATGCGTGAATGGGCATTACTTCGTTGAAGGTTGTGTGTTAGGCCCAGCAAGCCAGTACGTAAAAATCTACTGCCAATCATTAGTGGACCGGAGTTCCGCTGTGGCGACCCCTAACTGGGAAAAGCCGAAAGACACAAACACATCACTAATATGTGGCTACAAATTCGTTCTTTAAGGTTTTCATTAGTTTTTCCTACATAAAGCACAGGACATTAACAGCATCTAGCCATGTACACCACATCTCTAGTATCACAGTTACCTGTACCTTGCAAATAGTGTTTTTCCTGTTATAGGATGCATTAGTCTTCTCAGTGTGTATATATATATATATATATATATATATATATATATATATATATATATATATATTTTTTTTTTTTTTTACAGAAAGCATATTTATTGCATATACAAGTTTCTTTTTTATTGATTTTCTGACTCAGTGTTTTCGCCTTTCTTATAACAAAACTTGTCTTTTAAAATAGCCTCCCTTTTGTATCTAAAAGCTGGACCTGCTTCATAAATCTGTCTTATCAGGGCCAGTAGCCTAGTAACTTTTATGATCCTATGAATTCTGAAACCTGGAAAATGATTTGCCAGTATGTTTTAACAATATCTTCGATTTTTTTTTTTTTTTTTTTGTGTGTGTTACGGTCATAGGTTAAAACATATCTACAGCTATTACTCTTCCTATTTATTTTAACTTGTTTATTATTAACATTACTTGAAAAAATAGGTAAATAGGCTGTATTCCTCTCTCTGAAAACATATTTAACATACTTGTCCTCTTCCTTATAGTAACCTCTATAACAAAAGCGCTTTTCCATTTGTTTTAGTTGGGAACAAGGGTGAACCTCTAAACAGATATTTGATTACTTGTTGAAACGGCTATCATCCCTATTATTTATGGAATACCTAAAATACACAACTATCAGGTCAACCCACCATTGCGTCCAATTGTGTCATCGAGAGGATGGGTCACTGAACCCATCTCAAAATTTTTGAGAGGTCAGTTGAAACTGGTTATAGCTGCATCTACTACCATCATTAAAGATAGAGTTTTTGCAACAACTACACGAATGGACAATTAATAATTTGCTTACGTGTTACATGGTTACATTAGATGTGGATTCTTTATTTACATGTATTCCAAATAGGCAAGGTGTTGAAATGGAGAGAGGTTACATAACCAGTCAACCTGTTTTGAAAGACATGAATGTTAGTCTGATTTGTGGCTTGAGAATTGTCCTAACAAATGTTTTTTATTCCAAGAGAGATTTTATAAGTAAGAGAAAGGTGATGTCCTTCAAGAATGCAACTGCAGTCATAACATATGGGTTGTCCTGCCTCAGGCAGCCCTCGGTCGGCCGGATTCCAAAGTCTGGGTCCGACGTCGGCTGATGTCGCATTTCTCTCCGACGTCAGAGCGTCTGGAGTATATAAGCATCAGTCGACGCCATCTTCTCCAGTCTTTCTTGCCATGCGGTGCCCGAAGCAGAAGCAGTTCGCAAGTGCCGGTCGGTCAGCTCCTGTATTCTTCGAAACCGAAGTCATCAAAAAAGCTAAGTACCCCGTTGGGGACCTTTTCTTGCCTCAGCCGATGTCAGAAATTACTGAAAAAGTAAATAATTGTTTGTCTTGTGGTAAACAAATACCTCATAAGGATTTCCACTCTTACTGCCTCCCTTGCCTTGGCCCAGACCACGACGTCTCGGCCTGTGTCGCCTGTGCTTGCTTCAACAAGCGCACTCTCAGGCGCTGGGCGGAGTTCGCTGAAGACTTTTTCGGCGAAAAATTTGATTATACAATGCCGTCAGAACTACCGACAACGCAGACTCCTAAGAAACGAAAAGACCGGGACCGACATCCTCGGCCCGCGTCTTCAACCGACACCACGCCAAAACTAACCGCGAGTGCTCCGGTTCCCTCTGAGACGGTTATTCTGCCATTCCGAACCGAAGACACCGCATTACCGATAACTCCGGTACCGGAGGCCACTCCGACGCCAGTTATTGATTTTCCTCCGGATACCGAAACCGAGGAAATGCTCGAGACCATTGCTGTTGATAAGGTAACTCCTGCACGTGGAGCGGCTAGGCCTCCCATGTCCATGTCTATCAAGGCCTACACACGTGCCAAGGCAGCCAGCAAGTCCAAACATCTTACTGCTAAAAACATACCTCAGACTACTCCTGAAACTCAGATCATGTCAATGGCCGCAGATTTAATTTCTCTGATCAGAGGCTCCCAGGCCCATCCTGAGAGAGGATCCCAGCCTCCTCCTGATAAGAGGCCCAGGGTTGAACCCCCTGACCCTCTGCCCTCAGATGAAGATTCTGAGGACTCTGTTCCCTCTGAAAGCCAGGAAGAGCCCTTCCAGACCTATGAGGATTCAGATGCAGAGGACTCCATCCCCTCGGCCTCCCCTCCTGAGGATATTTCTTTTGGGGAAGTTCTGCATTCCATGAGGGAGCATTTTAAGTGGCAAGGCCAGGAATTTTCTGATTCCAGAAAGCGCCTTCGAACCTTCCTTAAAAAGCCTCAACACAGATCCTTAGCTATACCTCCTGTGCTTGATGTTTTGGATGATTTATACTCTGACTCCAGTGTTACCCCTGATACTCTTCCTCCTGCTCCTGTCAAGCCTGACAGATACTATAGGGTTCCAGAAACCCATTCTCATTTATTTAGGGCCCATGCTGTTGATTTAGAAACAATTTCCCAGGGGCCTAAAGGGGTTTCAGCTACCACATGCAAAATCCTTTGCCTTCCGACAGGGAAGCAAGGTCCTTAGAGAGATGGGGGAAGAAGGTCTACACCTCCACTACTTTATCTATGAGAGCTCTCAATTGTGTCTTTCACATGTTTCAATATCAGGATTTCCTGTTAGATGATTTACAGAAAAGTTTGGCCTCTCCTGAACCTTTAGATAGGAAGTCTTTGCAGGAGGCTGTGCATAATTCTCAGCAAGTTAGCAATCATTTTTTGCAGTGTGGATATGATGCATTGGAGGCTTCATGTAGGGCAGCTATGACAGGGGCAGTCATTCGTAGACATGCATGGCTAAAAGAACAACCTTTACCAGATCATGTTAAGGCAAAACTTCTTGATGCACCCTTGGAAAAGAACAATCTTTTTGGTGCTAATGCTAAAGATTTGTTAAAGTCCATTGAGGAAAAAGCCAAGTCAGTACAGACAGTCAAAGATTTCCTCCAGGTTCAGCCGCCCAGATTCAGCAGGAACTGGCCTTCTAAAAACTGGTCCTTTCCTAATCCTGAAAGATTTCAAAGGGGTAAAAACAGGCGTGCCCGAGGAAGAGGGCAATACAGAGGATCCTACAGGGGATGACAATGGCAACCAAAAAACCAAAGAAGTGACACAGGGGTTTCTCCTGCCCCGCAGGGACAAGCTCAGTGACTTTCCTTTACTTCCGCTGACCAAGGAGCAAACAGAAGCTCCTTTGGGCGGAAAGTTATCTCTGTTTTCAAGAAATTGGCACAAACTGACAAAAGACAAATGGATACTGGACATTATAGACCACGGTTACAGGTTCCACTTTCATACCTTGCCAAGAAAACAAGGCATGCCAAATCGTCCACAAAATCAGAGGGCAGAGGCTATCAAGCAAATTTCTCTGCTTGCTCAGATCAAAGCAATAGAAAAAGTTCCACAACAAGAACAAGGTCAGGGGTTTTATTCAAGACTGTTCCTTGTTCCAAGAAAAGAAACTCAATGGAGACCAATACTGGACTTGTCCGCTCTAAACACTTATCTCATAGTACCAAAGTTCAAAATGCTGACTTTACAGCAACTCCTTCCCATGCTGGGCAAGGGGTCTTGGCTGATTACTCTGGACCTCAAGGAGGCATACCTGCATGTCTCTATCAGACACAGTTGCAGAAGATACCTCAGATTTCTTGCAGGGCCAGAGCATTATCAATTCTCAGCATTGCCATTTGGCTTATCTACTGCGCCCAGAGTATTCACGAAATGCCTGGCATCAGTAATTGCTCATTGTAGGCTCCAGGGGATTCAAATCTACCCGTACCTGGACGATTGCCTCATACAAGCGGACAACAAACTAACCTTAACAAAAAACTTGAATTATGTCATACACTTGCTACAGGCTCTGGGATAGACAGTCAACTTTCAAAAGTCAAGACTTCAGCCATCCCAGCAAATAACCTTCTTAGGAGCCAAACTAGACACAGCCTCTGAAATGGCTTACCTGACAGAAGACAAGCAAAAGAAGTTAACTCATTACTTCAAAAGTTTAGCAAAGCTCACCCAGATGACTGCAAGGAGTTTCCTACACGCCCTGGGTTACATGGCATCCTGCATTTTCTTGGTCCCACTAGCAAGACTACACATGAGAAAGCTTCAGTGGTACTTAAAAAGCTTATGGTCTCAACACAGCAACAACCTAGAAGCAATTATTCCACTCATTCCATGTCTACAAAAGGAATTTCTATGGTGGGCCACAGTAAGCCAGTTAAACACAGGCATGTCATTCAAAAAACCTCAGATAACATAGACAATGACCACAGACGCCTCAGACCTTGGATGGGGGGCACACATGGAGGGCAGATGTATTCAAGGGCAATGGTCCCCAAAGGAAACACATCTGCATATCAACCAAAAAGAAATGCTAGCAGTAATGCATGCCATCGAGGCCTTTGAACAACAACTTCAACAAGGCCACCTACTAATATGGACAGACAACACCACTGTGATGTGGTACATAAGCAGGGGGGCACTCATTCTTACCCCCTTTGCAGACTGACAATGAATCTTTGGGAAAAATCACTGGGTCTAAACATACAGCTACAATCCCAGTTTGTTCCAGGCAAAGACAATGTTCTGGCGGACAGTCTAAGCAGGAATTTCCTGGACCCCCATGAATGGAGGCTACATCCAGACATCTTTATACGACTCACCTCGAGATGGGGCAGGCCGGACGTGGACCTATTTGCCTCCCACCTCAATCATCACTTACAAAAGTTCTACTCAAGGACATATCATCCACAAGCATGGAAAGTAGATGCCCTCTCATTCAACTGGAGCTCCCTAATAATTTATGCATTTCCACCCCTGCCACTGATGACCACAGTGTTATTAAAGATCAAGACAGAGCAACCGAAGGGGATCCTAATAGCTCCAGACTGGCCAAGAGAACACTGGTACCCACTACTACGGAGCATATGTCACAACAAAACGTGGGCCCTTCCACAATGGCCTCAACTTCTGACTCAACACAACTTCAGGACTATTCATCCCAACATCCAGACTACAGCTAACAGCTTGGGAAATTCCATAAATAACCTCAATTTACCTCTCTCCAAGGAAGTTCAGCGGATACTAACAGAAGCCCGCAGACCATCCACCAGAAAGGCTTACTCAGCCAAATGGAAGAAATTCAGCATTTGGAATACCAACAAGGGTCATGATGCATCACTTTTGAGCATCCCTCTCATTCTGGAATACTTGGCAGATATGTTACACAACGGACTCTCATACTCTTCCATAAAAATACATGCTTCAGCTATCTCAGCTAGATACAACACTGATCCACCTGTGTTTTCACATCCTTTGCTAAGACAATTTCTTAGAGGAATCAAGAATATAAAGCCCCCAAGAAAGGCACCAGTACCAGCTTGGGACCTCAATTTTGTCCTAGAAAAATTGACTTTACCTCCCTTCGAGCCAGCAGCTTCTGTGGAGTTACAATTTCTTTCCTGGAAGACAGCTTTCCTGCTGGCCATAACCTCAGCAAGAAGGGTTTCGGAATTGCAGGCCTTAATGGCAATACCACCGTTCATAACTTTTCACAGAGACAGGGTCTCCCTACGAACCAACCCTACTTTTCTGCCAAAAGTGGTATCCAGGGTTTCTTTAAATCAAGCAATTCACCTGCCTACTTCCTTTCCCAATCCTGAGAACAAAGGGGAAAGACTGTTGCATACCTTGGACATACACAGACAACTTCGCTACTACCTAGACGGAACCAAGACCAGTAGGAAGTCTTTTCAGCTTTTTGTAGCTTACGCCCCTGGAATACAAGGAAAAGCAATTTCCAAACAGACAATTTCAAAATGGATTGGACATTGCATCAGATTCTGTTATTCCTTCCATGGAAAGAGTGTGCCAGCCAATGTCAGACCACACTCCACCAGAGCTACAGCCACCTCTACAGCTTTTTTAAGATGGGTGCCCACAAAAGACATTCTAGACGCTGCCACATGGAGCTCCGTGCATACATTTTCCAAACACTACAACCTCCCTTTATATTCCAGATCCAGAGCAGGGTTTGCTTCGGCAGTCCTGCAGGGATTGATAGCTACACCATCCTTTTCTTAGAGCATACCACCTCCCCCAGCTAAGCTATGGTATTCAACCCATATGTTATGACTGCAGTTGCATTCTTGAAGGACATAGTACAGTTTTGTACCTACCATAAATGTAGATGTCCGATAGATATGCAACTGCAGTCTGGTTTTCCCTCCCTCCTTCCCCTCTATGCCTTGGGTCCACTCCTATCCCTATTATCCTTAGCTGGGGATATCTGTTATGGTGTATCTGTTTATTGCTTATTTATTGTCTGGAAACCTATTTTTGTCTTCCAATTTGATTACAGCCTTCATTGGAGGGCACCTGGCATCTGGGGCAAGAAACATGAAGAAGATGGCGTCGGCTGATGCTTATATACTCCAGCCGCTCTGACGTCGGAGAGAAATGCGACATCAGCCGACGTCTGACCCAGACTTTGGAATCCGGCCGACCGAGGGCTGCCTGAGGCAGGACAAACCCATATGTTATGACTGCAGTTGCATATCTGTCGGACATCTACATTTATGGTAGGTACAAAACTGTACTTTGCCATGGTTATGCCTGTGGCAAACACACATGCGAATATAGTCATGTATTCTTGCGAGACAACAGTAATGTCATCTTTTAAAAATGTATTTTGCAAAAGATTTGTGGACAATTTATTTTTGATTTGGTATAGTCTTTTACATGAATTAAATGATTTTATTTCATATCTACGCAGCCTATTTCCTAAAATAAAAGAAAAATGTACAATATAGGCAGGCAAATTTTGCTGATATTACGTTAAGGAACACAAAGGGTGGCTTTTAGAGACTGTTATATAAGAAAACAATCAAAGTATGTACTTATTTAGCCAGGGACAACATGCACCCTTACTTTGACAATCTTAAGAACCAAATGCTACGCCTATGTAAATTGAATACACTGGATGATTGGGCTACCAACTAGAAAAAATGGAAAAGGATTTTTGTTAGAGGTTACAACAAGGAAGTGGTCAAGTATGTTACAAATAAGGTTTTAAGAGAAAGGAATATGGCCTACTTGCCTATTTTTTTCAAGTAATGTTAATAATAAACAAATTAAAATAAGTAGGAATAGTAATAGCTGTAGATATGTTTTAACCTATGACTGTAATACACGAAAAATCAAAGGTATAGTAAAAAAAAAATTAGCCTATCCTTTCCCAGGTTTCAGAAATAAGAGATTTACAAAGCATTTCCTGCTTTTATTTACAAAAGGGACACTACTTTAAAAGACAAATTTTTGATATAAGGAACATGGGACAACATTGAGTCAGAAAATCAGTAAAAAAAAACCTTATATGTGCAATAAATGTGTTTTCTGTAAAGATATGTGTATATATATATATATATATATATATATATATATTGAGAAAACTATAAGCCATCCTATAAAAGGAAAAATATTTTATTCGCAAACTACAGGTAACTGATACTATATATGAGGTGTACATGGCTAGATGCTGTAAATGTCTTGCGTTTCACATAGAAAAAACTAATTTACCCACATATCAGATGTAGGTATAAGGAAAGTAACACTCTGTATAGACGCACATTAGACAAGGATGAAATGCACACTTAAGTTTCTGATTTTACATACAGTTTTAGTGAATATTAGGGGAAGAGATGGGAAGAACGTAACAGAAATAGAATGAATTTTGCATTTTAATGCTTTAAGCCCACCAAGCCAGAGTGATTATTTTTTTTAATTTAAAACCAATCCTCATTTATCTGAAGAATAAAATTAATTAAATCTTTTATTTCTAGTTTTTTTTTATATTTTATATTTTGTAGTTTCATTAGCCTTTTTACTTACGTTTTATACACACTTTTTATTGGTAATTGCATAAATTGGTTGTTTTATTGATGCTTTAATCATCTGATTGATATATATATCATGTTCTAGTATTTTTGTATCTTATGCCTGAAGTGGTTTGTGTCTGCGAAAGTTTAACTTGTGAAATAGAGACATGGTTGCAACTACTCGTGGTTCCAGAGCTTTTGTTTTTTGTACAATTTTTTTCAAACTTTTGGCAGAATGTCATTGTTTTAAAAAAAATTGTGTATAAATGTGTGTATGTATGTAATATATATATATATATATATATATATATATATATGTGTATATATATATATATATATATATATATATGTATACACACACGTATGTGTATGTGTATATTTTTATATATATATGTATGTATATAACTAAAATATTGATATTGCTATTAGTTTAGTAGGACTGTGTGTTTTGGATGTTCTTCATTTTTTCTTCTAGGCTTTTTCCGCTGTTCTCAGCATGTATGAATCCTCCAGATTGAGAGTGCTCAGAGTGTGGGCATAAACTCCTACTCCAGGTTCCACACCCCCAAGTGTGCATATTGCTTGAGCACTGCACATTTCCATGTAGACTGCCAGTCCTGCTTCTCCTTTAGTGCCAAGCCCTTCAGAAGAGAAAAGATGTTCTTAAGGGACTCTTTCCACAACAGACAGAGGCTACTCCTTTGACCTCTATAGCATCCCCTTCCAAGAGACAAGACCAGTCTAAGGATAAGAGGCAAGAATAAGAGAAAAAGGCAGATAAGGATAAAAGGGAGAAACAAAAAGCAAGTCTCCAGTCAAGACTGCCAAAAAGCACTCTCCAGAGCTGACAGCTTTGCTTGGGCCTGACCTGAAAAGTGCCCAAAGATCAGATCCAATGACCCCTCCAGTCTGATCTCCTTCTCCAAGAGCTGTTTACTCCCTGAGACTAGTGAGTCCCAGATTACACTTCCCAGTTCTTAAGGAAAATAGATACTCCAGACCACCGTTAATGGCTTAATCTACTTGTTCAACTTGAAGTCTAAAGGAAGCTTAGACGTTCAACAGGATGATGACGTTTTTGAGGACACAAATCCATCTTGGGGTTATCCTGGTACCATCCTCTGAGAAGGTACCTAGCACTGGCCATTGTACCCCTCCACTCCCTGAATCTGTATCAAACATTCTTTCAGGTCTGATGTTTTTGGGTCCTAGTAGAATTGGAGCAATTTTTGTCAGCACAGTTTGTCAACTTTGACGCTGACTGCTTCCCTGCCTGTCTCAACACCAGTGCCATCAGATCGAGAGGAGACTGAGCCAAAGCTTGGTGCCGTGTTCCAGTGGGGAAATACGACACAGATTCTTGGAACCGTCTCTCCCTCTCAGGACTTCGTCCCTAGATAGCTTGGATACAAGATTGGTTTCAGGGCTGGGAGTCATAGTTGCCGAGGTTCTACTTTCTTCCTCGAATTGGAGAGTATTCTCAGTGCTGGTGGCAGTTTTGGCTTCAAGGCTTTTGAAAAGATTTTGGCAAGCTCCAAAGAGAAGGTTTTCCCAACCAGTACAGCTCCGCCCAGGCCCCAGCTGGCATCTGCTGTCTCTCCTCCTCATCTTGTCAGGTAGTGTCTGTCGTTCCCAAGGGCTTCCAAGGAGATCTGCTTTGTCGTTTTTTTCTCCTGATTCAGAACCTTCTGTTGCTCCCCCAGAATACTCCTGAGTCATTCACTGAAGACGGTGACTTAGAGGAGGGGGGAGGGGTTCCCCTTGCTCCCTCTCTGAATATGTTACTTTTGGAGATAGTCAAATTGATGAAGCAGAGAGGGAGTTGATTGTTCTCAAGGTCCTTTGCCTGATGAGTCAGTGTTCTTCCAGACCAACATCATCATGGGTGGTATCACCCGTTGATCCCCTTATTGACCTTATGGCTTAAAAGGTGTGGAAGGACCCTGTTGTGGTGGAACCCATACTTCAAAAAGTGGATCTCATCTTAGCTGTGTCTAAGGACAGGAAAGACTAGAGCAAGAGCCCACCAGTATATGGTGGTAGCAGCACCCACTAAGAAAACTATCGGAAGAGCATTAATCTGCTCACTCTCCTAACAAGAGTCTAGGGCTATGGATAGGTTTGAGAAGTGGGCCTGCTCATAAGTGACTTTCACTCTTCGCTCCCTGAATTATTTGGCTGATTTAGCCAGACTCGACTTGACCAAATAGATCACCATGTCTTTCTCTGGATTATTGCCTGTGGATATTCATAAAACGGTTGACTCCCAGCTTTCCTCCCTGTAATAAAATTCAGATGTGGTCATGCACTTGCTCTCCAATGCAGCTGATTGCACAGCCTAAGCAGCAGGCATTAGCATTACCTTGCTCTGCTACTCTAGAATGAGAATCTGACTGCAGAAAGCTTTGTCATCCTTTCTGAATGCCCCCATGATGTCTCAACTTTATTTGGACCTAAGATTAAAGACCCTCACCAGGAGTTGACAGGCTGGTAAGACTCCCTTTGCAGTGGGAGTCTGCTTCTCAACCCTGCAAAGATCTTTTTCTAGGACTCTGAAATCGGGGAACAGGATGTAGTTCTGCAAATCAGAGTTCCTAACACGGCTGCCCAGGTAATAGGCCACCCTGTGGCTGGGGGGGGGGGGGGGGTTGTAGCTCTAACAGACTATGCCCTAGAGGCAGAGGCAGACCGAATAACAGTGCTCTTGAATAGTTGCTGAACTGTTGCACTTTGGAGGCGGTCGGTCTTTGCATCCTCAAGCCAAGCACAGAGTAACTTCAGATGCTTGTGTGCTGAAGATAATTTTCATAGGCTATTGTAGTCCCTTTTCCCTTCCTCCTCAGAGAAATAAGAAAGTTCCCAGTGTTCCACCCAGTGAGTGGGACACTGCAGCCCTAGAAATTTCAGAGCTGCTAGAAAAAAAGTCATACTACTGGTCCCCCAAGACAATTTGAATCTGGAGTCTATTCTAGACTCTCTCTAGTACCAAAGAAAACGGGGGACCTTGGACCCATTTTGAATCTGTCACTTAAACCAATTTGTGAAACAAAATTCCAGATCACATTTCAGTCCATTTTACCTTTGCTGAGGAAGGACAATTGGATGTGCTTTAGCAATCTCCAGGATGCCTATTATATCAAGGTATTAAAGCAATCCAGGAGGTTTCTCCACTTCTGGCTGGGAGCCGATCACTTTCAATTTAGAGCACTGCCTTTCAGTCTCACCGCAGTCCCTAGGGTGTTCTTCACGATTGTGGCAGTGGTAGCAATGCACCTGCTTCTGCTGAGGATCCAGATGTTCCCATACATCCACGATTGGCTATTAACTGCTACATAAGAGCATCTATTGCTGTGTCACCTGGACCAGGTGCTCCAGTTGTTACTGGACTTGGGGATAACTGTGAATCCACCAAAATGTCACCTGACTCCAACCCACAATTTAGGGGTTTGTAGGATGCCTATTAGATACCAGCCTGCAGATAGCCTTCCCCATTCCAGAGTTAAAAAAAAAAAAAAACTTTGCCTTCCAGCCATTCAAGCAGTACATCACCCATCAGTACCAGCAAGGCCTCATTTTATCCTCTATTCTAATGGTTCCTCTATCCAGATACTACATGAGTACTGCAGAGAACTTCAGCAGTACAGTGGATGTCCTTCAAGAATGCAGCTGCAGTCCTGACATATGGGTTGTCCTGCCTCAGGCAGCCCTTCGGTCGGCCGGATTCCAAAGTCTGGGTCCGGCGTCGGCTGATGTCGCCTCCTCCCCGACGTCAGAGCGGCTACAGTATAAAGGCATCCGCCGACGCCATCTTCTTCAGTCTTTCTTGCCGCGTGGTGCCCGAAGCAGAAGCAGTTCGCAAGTGCCGGTCGGTCAGCTCCTGTGTTTCAGTTCCCGAAGTCATCTAAAAGCTAAGTACCCCGTTGGGGAACATTTTTTCTTGCCTCAGCCGATGTCAGAAAAAATTGAAAAAGTTAATAATTGTTTGTCTTGTGGTAAACAAGTACCTCATAAGGACTTCCACTCTTACTGCCTCCCTTGCCTGGGCCCAGACCACGACGTCTCGGCCTGTGCTGCCTGTGCTTGCTTTAATAAGTGCACACTCAGGCGCCGGGCAGAATTTGCCGAAGACTTTTTGGTGAATCTTTCGCATATATCATGCCGTCGGAACAACAGACATCACAAGCTACCAAAAAAACGCAAGGACCGGGACCGACATCCTCGGCCCGCGTCGTCCACCGATACCACGCCTAAGCCCTCCGCGATTGCATCGGCCCCTTTGGAAGCGGTAATTCAACCGCCTCAGGCCGACGACATCGCTTTAACGCGTTCTTCGGTCCCGGAGACTACAACGGTGCCGGTGGTTGATTTCCCACCAGAAACCGAAGCTCTAGATTTACCCGACACCATTCCTGTGGACAAGGTTACCCCTGCACGTGGGGCAGCTAGGCCTCCGGTATCCATGTCCATCAAAGCCTTTGCACGTGCTAAGGCTGCCAGCCAGGCCAAGGCCCATCCTAAACCTACTGCTCAGGGCCCCTCTTCTGATAGACAGATCATGACTCTTGCTGCAGATCTAATCTCTCTTATCAGGGGTTCTCAGCCGCACCCAGACAGAGGTTCTCAGCCGCCTGCAGATAAAAGGCCTAGAACTGAGCAGAAGACACCTTCTCTTCAGATGAAGCCTCTTGGGATTCAGAGCATTCAGATACCCAGGAAGAATCCTTCCAGGCCTATGAGGACTCTGATACTGAGGATTCAATTCCCTCTGCCTCCCTTCCAGAGGATATTTCTTTTGGTGAAGTTCTGCACTCCATGAGAGAACACTTTCAGTGGCAGGGTCAGGAATTTTCTGACTCCAGGAAAAGGCTACGTACCTTCCTTAAGCTACCCCAACACAGACCTTTAGCTATTCCTCCAGTGCTGGATGTCCTTGATGTATACTCGGACTCCAGTGCTTCGCCTGATTCTCTTCCTCCTGCTCCTGTCAAGCCTGACAGATATTACACGGTTCCTGAAACCCATAAGCATCTCTTTAAGGCCCACTCTGTGGATCTAGAAACTATTTCTCAGGGCCCCAAGGCAGTGGCTACTTCCTCGGCCACAAATCCTCTGCCCGCTGACAGGGAAGCTAGGTCCCTGGAGAGATGGGGCAAAAAAGTTTATACCTCTTCCACCCTTGCCATGAGGTCACTCAGCTGCCTTTTTCATATGTTTCAGTACCAGGATTACTTAATGGATGATTTGCAGAAAAAGTTAGCCTCTCCTGAGCCTATAGATAGAAAGGCATTGCAGGATCTGGTTCATAACACTCAGCAGGTTAGCAATCATTTTCTTCAGTGTGGTCATGATGCATTGGAAGCTTCATGTAGGGCAGCCATGACAGGGGCCGTTATTCGTAGACATGCTTGGTTGAAACAGCCTCTGCCAGACCATGTTAAAGTTAAGCTCCTGGATGCACCTCTGGAAAAACAGAAGCTTTTCGGTGCTAATGCACAGGATGTGTTGAAGTCTATTGAGGAAAAGGCTAAATCATTACAGACTGTCAAGGATTTCCTCCAGGTTCAGCCCCCCAGATTCAACAGGAATTGGCCTTCAAAGAATTGGTCCTTTCCAGACTCAGACAAGTTACAAAGGGGTAAAAGCAGGCGTGCTCGAGGTAGAGGGCAATACCGTGGCTCCTACAGGGGCCACCAATGGCAACCACCAAATCAGAGAAGTGGCGCAGGGAGTTCACCTGCACCACAGGGACAATCACAATGACTTAGCTTTCACTCTGCCTACCAAGGCTCAAAGAGAAGCACCTCTAGGCGGAAAATTATATTTATTCTCAAAGAACTGGCACATTTTAACCAAGGACAAATGGATTCTGGACATAATAGACAGAGGTTACAGGTTCCACTTCCACACCTTACCAACGAGACAAGGCATGCCAAACCTGCCACAAAATCAAAGGGCAGAGGCTCTCTTACAAGTTTCAAAGCTCTTACAAATAAAAGCTATAGAAAAGGTTCCTCCTCAGGAACAAGGGCAGGGATTCTATTCAAGGCTGTTCCTTGTTCCAAGAAAAGAGAAGCAATGGAGGCCTATACTGGACTTGTCCGTTCTAAACACCTTTCTCATTGTGCCAAAATTCAAAATGCTGACGTTACAGCGACTCCTTCCCATGCTGGGCAAGGGGTCTTGGCTGGTTACTCTGGACCTCAAGGAGGCATACCTGCATGTCCCAATCAGACACAGCTGCAGAAGATACCTCAGATTTCTTGCAGGAACAGAGCATTATCAATTCTTAGCATTGCCGTTTGGCTTATCTGCTGCGCCCAGAGTGTTCACGAAATGCCTGGCATCAGTAGTTGCACATTGCAGACTCCAAGGGATCCAAATATACCCTTACCTGGACGACTGCCTCATACAAGCAGACGGCAAACAAACCTTGGTAAAAAACTTAGACTATGTCATTCAGTTGCTACAGGCTTTGGGATACACAGTCAACATTCAAAAATCAAGACTATTGCCATCCCAAAAGATTATTTTTCTAGGAGCAAACCTGGAGACACAATCACAAATGGCTTTCCTCACAGAGGGGAAACAACAGCATTTACCAGATTACTTCAAAAGCCTAACAAAAGTTACCCAGCTGACCGCAAGGAAGATCCTACAGGCCCTGGGTTTCATGGCATCTTGCATTCTTCTGATCCCTCTGGCAAGACTACACATGAGAAAACTACAATGGTACCTAAAAAGCTTATGGTCCCAACACAGCCACAACCTAGAAGACGTAATACCACTCATCCCATGCCTGCAAAGGGAATTTATGTGGTGGTCTCAAGCAAGCCATTTAAACAAAGGCATGCCTTTCAACAACGTTCAAGCAAGTCAAACCATTACAACAGATGCCTCAGATCATGGATGGGGGGCACACATGGAGGACAGATGCATTCAAGGTCAATGGACTCCCACGGAAATGCCTCTGCACATAAATCAAAAAGAGATGTTGGCAGTGATGCATGCAATAGAAGCCTTTGGAAAACATCTACAACAGGGCCACCTGCTAATAAGGACAGACAACACCACGGTCATGTGGTAAATAAACAAACAAGGAGGCACTCACTCGTATCCCCTCTGCAGACTAACAATGACTCTTTGGGAAAAGTCCCTGAAACTGAACATTCATTTGCAATCCCAGTTTGTTCCGGGCAAGGACAATGTTCTGGCGGACAGGTTGAGCAGAGATTTCGTGGATCCACACGAATGGATGCTGCATCCACACATTTTCTCACAAATAACAACTGCATGGGGAAGACCAGACATAGATCTCTTTGCTTCTCATCACAATCACCACCTGGACAGGTTCTGCTCAAGGACACACCATCCTCTAGCCTGGAGAACGGATGCTCTCTCCTTCAGCTGGAATGCCCTAAAAATCTATGCATTCCCTCCTCTACCACTAATGACCAAGGTGTTACTGAAGATCAAAGCAGAGCAGCCAAAAGAAATATTGATAGCTCCAGACTGGCCGAGGCAGCATTGGTATCCCTTGCTACTGAGCATAACTCACACCAAACCATGGCCCTTGCCCCAATGGCCGCTGCTCCTAACTCAACACAATTACAGGACTGTTCATCAAAACCTGCAAACATTACAACTGACCGCTTGGAGGGTTACATGACTTTGCCCCATGTCCCCCTCTCCGAAAAGGTTCAGGAAATCTTGCTGGAGGCACGCAGACCTTCTACCAGGAAAAAACTATTCGGCCAAATGGAAGAGATTCATCATCTGGAATGCCAAAAAGGGCCAGGATGCATTAGTAATGAACATACCTCAGATATTAGAATACTTGGCAGAAATGTTTCATAGTGGACTCTCATATTATTCCATTAAAATTCATGCTTCAGCAATCTCAGCAAATTACAACTGTGACCCACCTGTGTTTTCGCATCCCTTGCTAAGACAGTTTCTAAGAGGGATAAAGAATATCAAACCTCCCAGAAAACCACAAGTTCCTGCTTGGGACCTCAACTACGTCTTGGAAAAATTAACTCTTCCTCCTTTTGAACCAGCAGCATCTTCAGAAATGCAATTTCTCTCCTGGAAAACAGTCTTCCAGTTGGCAGTTACCTCAGCAAGAAGGGTCTCGGAGATACAGGCCCTCATGGCAGTACCTCCCTTTCTCATCTTTCATCAGGACAGAGTTTCTCTAAGGACCAACCCTTCATTCATGCCAAAAGTGATATCCAGGGTGTCTCTAAATCAAGCAATTCACCTGCCTACTTTCTTCCCCAATCCTCAAAATAAAGGGGAAAAGCTGCTACATACTTTGGACATACACAGACAATTACGCTACTACTTGGACAGAACAAAGACCACCAGGAAGTCTGACCAACTATTTGTAGCCTATGCTGCCGGAGTGCAAGGAAAGGCGGTCTCCAAACAAACAAACTGAAAGTGGATTGGACACTGCATCAGATTCTGTTACTCCTACCATGGAAAAGGTGTGCCAGCCAATATTAGGCTACACTCAACCAGAGCTATAGCCACATCCACAGCCTTTCTAAGAGGAGTGGCTACAAAGGACATTCTAGAGGCTGCTACGTGGAGCTCCGTGCATACATTTACCAGACACTACAACCTGCCTTTATACTCCAGATCCCGAGCAGGCTTTGCATCTGCAGTCCTGCAGGGTCTTTTAGCTACACCATCCCTTGCTTAGACCCTATCACCCCCAGCTTGGCTATGGTATTCAACCCAAATGTCAGGACTGCAGTTGCATTCTTGAAGGACATAGTACAGTTTTGTACCTACCATAAATGTAGATGTCCGATAGATATGCAACTGCAGTCACGTTTTCCCTCCCACCAACCCCTCTGCTTTTTACCTTGGGTCCATTCCCCCTCTCCTTTTAGCTGGGGTAATCTATTATGGTGTATCTGTTTATTACTGTTGTGCATGTCTGGAATTTTTTGCTTATCCATTCACAAATTTAGCCTTCCTTGGAGGGCACCTGGCATCTGGGGCAAGAAAGACTGAAGAAGATGGGGTCGGCGGATGCCTTTATACTCCAGCCGCTCTGACGTCGGGGAGGAGGCAACATCAGCTGACGCCGGACCCAGACTTTGGAATCCGGCCGACCGAAGGGCTGCCTGAGGCAGGACAACCCATATGTCAGGACTGCAGTTGCATATCTATCGCACATCTACATTTATGGTAGGTACAAAACTGTACTTTTCGGTCCTTTTATCCTTTGCATTCAGGCATTCAAATTACTCAGGTCTGCAGACAGCACATGACTTACTGGGTAACATCCCTGACTATAACTGAGGGTCAACCTTTCCAGTCAAACTTGGCAGTAGCAATAGTAACCACTGAAGCCACCCTTCTAGTGTTTTTTTTTTTTTTTGGGGGGGGGGGGTACTTTGAAGGGAGAATGGTCCAAGGTACATGGTTGTCTCTAGAGGTAAGTCTTCACATCAGTGTCTTGGAGATGAGGATGGTCCTCCTAGCATTGCAGACATTCCAGGGCAGCCTCTTCAACGGTATGATTTCATATACAGGCAACATGACAGTGATGCGGTACATCAGCAACCAGAGGAGAACACTTTCTTATCTTCTCTGTCAAGAGGCTATGAGAGCTTGGCAATGGGCAATGTCTTCACACTGCTTTCTAATAGCAATGCACATCCCAGAGTTGTCCAGTGTGATAGCAAACAAATCGAGCAGAACTATCCTGATGCCTCACGAGTGGTCGGTTAACCATACAGTGACATGTTGGATCTTCAGTTGCTAGGGCCACCCATGTTGCAACCTTTCTGCATCCTATCTCCTCAGCAAATACAGCAGGATTTTTTCCCTTGATCCCACCACAGGATCAGTCACTGAGATACGCTTTGGTCCACATTTGGCCTCTGGGTCTCCTATATGCCTTTGCCCCAATGAACAAATTCATACAGAAAGCAAGATGGTGCAAGGCCAGGGTGAACCTTCTGCACCCTTTTGGTCCCCTACAGACCTTGTTCCCCTTCTTATGGCCTCTAGTAGTACATCCCCCTTGAGTGTTGGATCATTACTGACTCATTCTTCCTAACTGCCGCTTCCAAACCAGAAGTCAGTGAAATTAACCACGTGGTTCCTCCAATTTTTAGCATAGTCAGAGATGTCGGGCTTCTCCCTGAGATAGTCTGTATTCTTTCTGCTTCTCAGAAACCTTCCACTAGAAAGATTTACCAGAGCAAATAGGAGTCTTTGTTTGGGTCTTCTCTTAAGGTCTTGACTTTCAGCACCCGTTCCATCCGTACTCAAATTCTTATCTGAACCCTTTGATAAGTGTTCCAGCTTTGCCACCATCAAGGTCCAGATGACAGCTTTTTCAGATTTTCATGCTGGACATGGACATTGTAATAGCCTTGCTGAAAATTTCCAAAGTTTTCTTAAAAGGTACCTTTCTACTAAAACCTTCCATTAGAGACCCAGTCCCCCCACTGGACATCACCTTTGTGTTGCAGGCTCCGACTCAGTCCCTCTGAACCGTCAAACATAGCAAATCTAAAATTCTTTCTTAGTGGCAGTGACATCAGCCAGCTAAATTTTGGAGTTGCAGGATGTCTTATGTAAACCCTCTGTATCCAGTCTTTCACAAGGTAGTCTGTGTATTAGAACTAATGCGCCTTTTATTCCTAAGGTGGCATCCGAAGTAAACCTAAATCAGTCCATAAACTTACCAGTGTTTTCCCCCGATATTCAAATAAGAGAGTAGCTGTTGCATGTGTTAGATATCCACAGAAAATTCCGATTCTACATTCACTGAGCAAAGCAATTCAAAAGCGATCAAGTGTTCATTTCATTTTCATAATCAAAGTTGAAGGCAGTAGCAAAGGTTACTTTATCCTATGTCTGTCTTTGTATTTCTTTTGTCTATCACAAGAATAATTTACCCGTACTAGGTAAACTGAAAGCCCATTCAACTAGGGCAGTTTCTACTTCAACAGCCTTTAGTAGACGACTGTCCATTGATAATGTTTGCGCTGTGGCCACTTGGTCTGTGGCACATATTTGTGTCTTATAATAAGCTAGATGTACAGTCAAGGTCACATTCCTCCTTTGGTTCCACCATTTTCTGGAATGTCCTTCCTTTATACCCACCCATATTAACAGCTTGGAATTCTGTCCCATAGTTTTGAAATAGAAGAAAGTAGACAACATTGGATATTTAAGTTATGTACAATGTTGTCTGATTTTCATCCTGTTCAAACGCCCTGCCTCCTTCCAGATTGGCTTCAAGATGATTGAGTAGGTCTTTATTCCCTGTCTGCACAGTCGTGTGAGACTACCCACTATTCCTCAGACGGTTGAGAAGTTTGAATTTAGGGGTTCCTTACATAGGATTGTTCTTGTGTGAGACAGACGTGCGGCAAACTTGATCTGAGCAGCTAAGTGGGACTCCAGGGAATTTTGGGTAGGGAAAGGGTGAGAGGTCTGGATCCGAAGAAGCTTCAGAGTCTGTGCCAAGCTCCGGTCCAGTTAGATCCAACAAACCCATAGGTTTGAACTAGATGAAGATGAGACAACATGGATTTAACTTTATGGTAAGTACTACATAACTTTTGTTTACCTTGCAGGATGGATCTCACACGAGACTAGGGAGCGCTCTTTTCAGTCGACAATTTAAGTAATAAAAGATTTGATTCCTTGTAGACACCACTTTTCTAAGGACATGCTTTGGGTTTTGCATGAGGTGAGAAAACCCACTACTAGAAAATCATATGTGATTAAATAGAATAGATTTTCTATTTGGTGTCCCAAGCATGACTTGGACCGTTCTCTGTGTGGGTTCCTACAGTCCTTTATTATTTGTATGAGTTGCTCAATTCTGGCTTGGCATATTCATCTGTTAGTTGTTTTGTCAGCCATTTCTGCTTGTTCGCCTCTGAATTCACCTTTGGCTTCTAGTTTTGAAACGAGTCTTTAAAAGGCTTTTTTTAAAAGTCTTTAAAAGACATCCGTTTATATTCAGTCTCCATAAAAAGCCTATTCCTTCTCCTTGTTGCTTAATTTTGTTCTTGAAAAAAACCTTGCAGTTTTATATTCCCTACTATATTGTGCTTGAGGACTGTATTGTTAGTGGCTCTTACTTCTGCCAAAGTGGTTTCTGAACTTCAAGGACTCTTTGTGCTTCAACCTTTTTGGGTTGTTCACAGTGACAGGGTGCCTCTTCATACAAGTCTTCTTTTATGCCCTAGGTGGTTAATGATTTGTCCTTGAGTCAGTCCATTCATCTTCCTTCTTTTTGCCCTTTTCCACATAATCCTTGTCAGGGGTGGGGTTGGGGTTTCACACCTTTGACTTATATAGGCAACTCAGATATTAGTTGGACCAAGACAAAACATGTCAGGAAATCTGAGTAACTTTTTGTTTCCTTTCATGTCCGAAAATTGGTTTGGCGATATTTAAACACATATCCTTCTGGATTTCTAAGGCCATTTATTTTTGCTATTCTTTTCATGGCAAGCAACTTTCTTCTTCTGTTTGTGCTTATTCTACCTGGGTAGTCACCTCTTCTGGTGCATATTTCAAGGGTCTGGATACTAGATCCTTCTTGGAAGCCTGCTACTTGATCTTCTGTTCACACTTTAACCAAACATTATTAGTTGTCTCATTTCTAGGACCGTGGCAGGTTTTGTCAGGCTGTTGCTTAGCTTCTTCCTCCCATACTATATAGTGGCGTTTGCAGTCTCCCAAGAATAAAAAATGCTGCAACAATGATAAGGAAGTACATAGCACAGTAGTGTTAAGCTCTTGCATAACAGCAGATCTCCTCTTCCTCACTGTTGTAGTGTTTTGTCCCTTCCTCTTACCCTTTGTTACTTTCTGGTTTCCTTCTGGACCAGGAGTTTTTCTTTCACCCTCGTCATCCTTTTCTTTCTTTCCTGTGTGTATGTTTTACTGCTTTCCTTGGGTTGCTGTAGTTCTTGTTAGGGCATGTCAGATGTTAGTGTTCACTGTTGCAGTCATTACATTTGGGTAATCTACTGGCAGGTTGCCCTCAGTCGGCCTGAATTCCAAAGTCTTGTGTCATGTGTCGGTTGCTGTCTCCTCTTCCATGACGTTAGGTCGTCAGGGGTATAAAACATGCAGCGGACGCCATTTTCTTTAGTCTTTCTTGCCGTGCGGTGCCCGAAGCAGAAGCATTTCGCAAGTGCCGGTCAGCCGACTACTGAAATATTTGAGTTTGAGTTTCAGAAACAAAGTCTTCACTAAAGCTAAGTACCCCATTGGGGAAACTTTTTTCTTGCTCTTTACCTATGTCAGAAAAAGTTAATTTTATTACTTGTGGGAAGCAAATACCTCATAAGGATTTCCATTTATACTGTATTCCTTGCCTAGGCCCTGATCACAACGTGACTGGCTGTCGGTTTTGTGTTAGATTTAACCAACGCACTATTAAGCGTCTGTATATTTTTGCATCAAAGTATTTTGGAAACAGATTTAACTACCCAGAAATGTCATCTGATAGCAATCCGACTACTGGAGTACATAACAAACGCAAAGAAAAGGACAGAGAAAGGCAATCGAGATCCAAAACCGACGAAGCTTCACCTAAGCCAGTCGCCAGTTCACCGGTACTCAGTGAGGCGCTTTCGCAGCCCCTGATACCCATTACCTGTGAGGCGCTTTCGCAGCCCCTGATACCCATTACCTTCAAGTCGCAGGCCTCTACCGACACCCATGTGGAGTCCGGCATGCCGCAAGATACTCAAGGTATTGGACCGACAGATGTATCTCCCTCGGATGGGTCTGGAGCCACTGAGCAGGCGCCGGCGTCTGAGGGTGTATTCAGACCTCAACATTTGTATATCAAACTGACGACAGCTGCAAAACCAAAGACAGAGGCAACTTCTAAAACTAAAAAACTGACGCATGAGCCATGTGCACAGACCTCTATGCCTAAAAACAGATGATCAAAATGGCTGAAGACCTTATTACCTTGATCAGGGGTACCCATCCCCCTGCAGATAAGAGGCCTAGGCAAGACACTGATTATGAATCTTCAGGTCAGGTTTCTGTTTCTTCTGATTCCTCTTCTGATCAGGAATTATCTATACCTCCCTATGAGGATTCTGATGCATAGGAAGTCTATACCATCTACATCTCCTCCTTAGGATTATTCATTTGGAGAAACCTTGCATACTTTGAGAGAGCATTTTCACTGGGAGAGTCCAGACTTCTCAGATTAAAACAAGAGGCTCAGGGATTTCCTCCTTCCTCAGCACAGGCCTTTAGCCATTCCCCCTGTTTTAGACATTGCGGATGATGTGTTTTCGGAGTCGAGCTTGACCCCTGACTCGTTACCTCCGGCTCCCACTAAGCCAGATAGATGTTACAGGGTCCCTGAATCACATACATTTTTATTTAGAAACCCTGCTGCTGATCCTGCAACTATTTCACAGGGTCCAAAGGGGGTTAAGGCCTCAACACTAAAAAATCCTACCCCCTCTCACAGAGATTCAAGGGCACTGGACAGATGGATAAAAGGTCTATACATCTGCAACCTTGGCAATCAGGGCCTTAAACTGTCAATTTCATATGCTTAAGTACCAACAACATGTTATGAGATTGCTGAAACAGAAAATTGTTGATTTTAGAATGTGCAGAAAATAAAGAATTGCAGGAATTATTGCATGCAGCTGAACAGGTTGGAAAGCATACTTTGCAATGTGGTTCTTGCTCCTTAGAGGCCTCCTGCAGGGCCGCAGTTACTGTATCTGTGATTAGGAGGCATGCCTGGTTAAAGGAACAAAATTTGCCAGATCATGTTAAAGCTAAATTGCTAGATGCACCTTTACAGCATGATTCTTTGTTTGGTGTTAAGGCAGAAGAGGCTTTAAAGAAAATGGGAGACAAAGCTAAGTCTATGCAAATTGTTAAAGACTTGTTAAAAGTGCAGCCACCAAGATTCAGTAGACACTGGCCTACAAAAAATTGGTCCTTTCCTGTGTCAGACAGAGCTCAAAGGGGCAAATCCAGATGTCCTAAGGGTTCCGGATACCAGGTGCAAAATTCATACAGGTCAAAGCAATGGGGTGCTTCTACCTCCAAATCTGGAGGAGATAGTGCAAACCTACAGAAAACAATCCCAATGACTTCCCTGTGCCTGCACCAAGCACTTATCTTTTGGCAGAACCCCTAGCGGGAAAATTAGCACTTTTTGCTTGTAATTGGGCAGTTATAATAACCCAGTACAAGTGGGTACTAAACATAGTATCACAGGGATACAGATTCCATTTGCACACACTGCCAATGGCAAATGTTTGGCCAGATTTGCCAAAAAGTCAATGGGCAGAGGCACAGAAACAGGTTATGTTCCTCATGGATATGGCGGCTATTCAGCCAGTATCAGAAAAGGAAATAGGACAAGGTTTTTACTCGACTGTTGGTACCCAGAAAGGATAAGGCCTGGTGGCCAATACTGGATTTATCGATTTTGAACACATACCTGGACATTCCAAAATTCAAAATGCTGACTTTGCAGCAGTTTCTGCCCATGCTGGGCAAGAATGCTTGGCTGGTGACATTAGACCTAAAAGAGGCATAACTGCATGACCCAATAGGACAATCGTGCAGAAGATACCTCAGATTCAAGGCTGGCTTAATGCATTACCAATTCTCTGCACTGCCCTTTGGCTTATCTACTGCACCCAGGGTCTTTACAAAGTGCTTGGCACCAGTAATTGCATTTTGCAGACAAAGTAGTATACAAATATATCCTTACTTGGACGACTGTCTCATTCAAGCAGAGAACGAAGGACATTCTTCGACACCTGGCATTTGTGAAAAGGCTTATAACATGCCTGGGGTACACAAACGAAAAGAAATCACAACTGGTACCCTCTCAAAAGATAACAATCCAGTGTGCAAGCTTGAATACAACTCCCCAGATGGCTTACCTCATGCCAGACCAGCAAAGGCAACTGACTACTTACTTCACACTGATGGCAACAAAAACCCAGTTATCTGCTAGACAAATTCTGCAGGCTCTGGGCTTCATGGCATCCTGCATCCTACTGATTCCATATGCAAGACTGCATATGAGGAAACTTCAATGGTACCTAAAAAGTTTATGAAGTCAACATTCAGACAGTCTGGAAGCAATGATTCCTCTCATTCCCTGCCTACAACAGGAGTTTCTATGGTGGGCAAAGGTATGTCACCAAAGCATGGGACAGGCCTTCACTGTACCCCCTGCCAGCCAAACCTTAACAGACGCATCAGATTATGCCTGGGGGGCCCCACATGGCAGGAAGATGCATTCAGGGCATATGGACCCCAAAACAAATGCATCTACATATCAACCAGAAAGAGATGCTAGCTGTTCAAAATGCCCTAACAGCCTTCAAGGACTTACTTCATCCAGGGCAACTACTGATAAAGACGGACAACACCACAGTCATGTGGTATATAAACAAGCAAGGGGGCACACACTTATACCCCCTTTGCAGATTAGCCATGGCACTGTGGGACACAGCTTTGACCTACCAAATACATCTTCAAGCTCAATTCCTGCCAGGAAAACAAAATACTTTGGCAGACGATTTAAGCAGAAACCTTATGGATCCTCACAAGTGGAAAACTAAATCCACAAGTCTTTAGCATGGTATCCGAGAAATGAGGGAGCCCAGACATAGCTCTATTTGCCTCTCCTCAAAATTATCAATTGAAAAAATTCTGCACAAGGACTTATCACAGACAAGCATGGAAAGTGGACGCCCTATCCTTCAGTTGGAAAAATATATCAGTTTATGCCTTTCCTCCTCTGCCTCTTCTCCCCAAGGACCTCCTAAAAGTCAGACAAGAGAAACCAAAGATGATACTAATTGCCCCGGACTGGCCCTGCTAATACCGGTACCCAATCCTAAGGAACTTGTCTCAATACCCAGCTTGGACCTTACCTCAAAGACCTCAACTACTGTCCCAGCAAAACCATCAGCTCCCGCACAATCAACTACAGCCACTGAACCTGGCAGCATGGCTGATCATGTAGTTATACAAACACCTCTCAGTAAAGCTGTGATGGATGTCATTTTGGACGCCAGAAGGCCTAGTACTAGAAAATCTTATGCTGATAAATGGAAGAGATTCTGTGCTTGGAATCGAGCACAAGGAACTGATATAGCAGAACCAAATATTCTTCAGATATTACAATACTTAACTGAGATGCTTGACAAAAGCCTATGTTTCTCATCAATTAAAATCCATGCCTCTGCCATTTCGGCTCATTACAATACAGAGCCACCAGTCTTTTCTCATCATTTACTAAAGCAGTATCTTAGAGGAGCCAAAAATTTACGGCCTCCTAGATCATCACCATTACCTGCATGGGACCTCAATTATGTGTTGGAAAAGCTCACCCTGCCTCCATTTGAACCAGCTGCTACCGCTGATATAAAGTTCTTATGGAAAACAGCTCTGCTACTAGCAATTACTTAAGCAAGAAGAGTTTCAGAGCTACAGGTCCTCATGGCTGTAGAGCCTTTTATCATATTTTACCCAGACAGAGTGTCTCTGAGGACAAATCCTACTTTTATGCCTAAGGTGGTTTCCAGTGTGGCTCTTAATCAAACAATTCATCTGCCAACCTTTTATCCAAATCTGCAGAACAAGGGGGAGAGAATTCTGCATTCCTTGGATATACACAGACAGCTAAGATTCTGCTTGAGCAGGACTAAAGCTCTAAGAAAAACTTGAGCAATTACTAGTGACATATGCTGCAGGATCAGAAGGAAAGGCTTTTTCAAAGCAGACAATTTCAAAGTGGATAAGCAACTGCATCCATTTCTGTTACTTACACCATGGTAAACCTGTGCCCAAGGGCAGTAAGTCTCATTCCACCATAGCTACAGCTACTTCAGCAGCCTTTCTCAGAGGAGTACCAACCAAAGACATTCTAGAGACTGCTACTTGGAGTTCTGTTTACACCTTTACAAAGCATTATCATTTGCCTCTCTAAGTCCAGGGCAGGCTTTGCCACTGCAGCTCTGCAGGGCCTTATAGCCGCACCTAATGCTGTTTAGCTCCAGCCTACCAACCATAGCTTTGGGATTCTACCCAAATGTAATGTCTGCAACAGTGAAACACAAAGAACGTAGTACAGTTGTGTACACTTACCATAAATGTAGATGTTCAAGTGTATTCACTGTTGCAGTCCAGGTTACCCTCCCGCCATCACCCTGTCATTCTGGAGTTTCTTTCCTTCTCTATCTTTTACAGCCTATGTGGTGTATTTGCTTGTAGATGATGGTAAAGTTTATATTGATGCATATATGTATGTATGTTTGCTACCTTTTTGGGGGCACTTGACATCAGGGGCAAGAAAAACTAAAGAAAATGGCGTCTGCTGCATGTTTTTATACCCCTGATGACTTGACGTCATGGAAGAGGAGACAGCAACTGACACAAGACCCAAGACTTTGGAATTCAGGCCGACTGAACAACCTGCCAGCAGATTACCCAAATGTAATGATACACTCGAACATGTACATTTATGGTAAGTGTACACAACTGTACTTTCTTAGGATTTGGCTTGAGTGGCATGTATGTTCTTATGCCTTGCATGTAGAACATAACATATGATGTATGGCTTCCAGGAGATGTAAAGGCTTTGGTATGTTGGCCAGACATTCAGCTGTCCTGTGCAGTATATCCTGAGAGTGAGTACTGCCAGTAGTGCGAAGTAGGACTCCTGCTGTTATGTAAGATCTTACACAGCCGTACTTTACTACTACTGAATTCACATCTTCCATACCGAATGTTTTCAAAGACGACTTCAGAAATCTACCCCGTCTTATTTTTTCCCTTCTTGATCCCCTTGACACATCCTGACTATTGCACATAAAGATGTTCTTAGTGTTTCACTGTTGCAGTTATTACATTTGGGTTGTCCTACTAGCAGGTTGCCTTCTAGTCGGCCTGAATTCCAAAGTCTTGGGTCCTGCGTCGGTTGCTGTCTCCTCTTCCCTGACGTCAGGTCGTCAGGGGTATAAAAGATGCAGACGTCACAATTTTCTTCTGTCTTTCTTGCCGTGCGGTGCCTGAAGCAGAGGCAGTTCGCAAGTGCCGGTCGGCCGACTCCTGAGATTTTCGTGTTCGAGTTTCAGATCCGAAGTCTTCATTAAAAGCTAAGTACCCCGTTGGAGAAAGTTTTTTCTTGCTCCAGACCGATGTCAGAAAAAGTTAATTGTATTTCTTGTGGGAAGCAAATGCCTCATAAGGACTTACATTCTTACTGTATTCCTTGCCTAGGCCCTGACCATGACGTTTCTTGTTGTCAGTTTTGTGCTAGGTTTAACCAACGCACTATTAAGCGTCGGTACAATTTTGCATTAAGCTATTTTGGGCGAAGATTTAATTTTACAATGTTGTCAGATAGCCATCCGACTACCGGAGTTCAGAAAAAACGCAAAGAAAGACAGGCAATCGAGGTCCAAAACAGACAACGAAGCTTCTAAGCAAGTTGCCGATTCTCAGTGAGGTGCTTTCGCAGCCCCTGACGACCGCTACTTTAGAGTTGCAGGCCGCTACCGACTCCCACGTGGAGTTAACCAGGCAGCTGGAAACTCAAAGTATTGGAGCCTTGGAGACTAATCCCTCAGATGGGTCCGGAGCTGCTGAGCAAGCATCGGCTTCTGAGGGTGTATTCAGACCTAAACAATTGTATATTAAACCGACATCAAAGGCAAAGACTAAAACACCTTTAAAGGCAAAGAAACAAGTTGTTCAGCCACATGGACAGGCCTCCATGCCCAAAAAACGGATGCTCAAAATGGCCGAAGACTTAATTACCTTGATCAGGGCCCCCTCCTGATAAGAGGCCTAGGCAAGAGACAGACTACGAATCTTCAGATTAGGTTTCCATTTTTTCTGATTCCTCTTCTGATCAGGAATATTCTCTTCCCCCCCTATGAGGATTCTGATGCTGAAGAAATCAATTCCTTCAGCTTCTCCTCTTGAGGATTACTCTCTTGGGGAAACCTTGCATACCGTGAGGGAGCACTTCCGCTGGGAGAGCCAAGATTTTCCAGAATCTAAGAGGCTCAGAGACATCCTTTTACTACCTCAACACAGGCCTCTAGCTATTCCACCTGTTAGACATTGTAGATGATATGTTCTTATAGTCTAGTCTGACTACTGACTCCTTACCTCCAGCTCCTGTTAAGCCGGACAGGTACTACAGGGTCCCTGACTCTCATAAATTTCTTTTCAAAATCCCTACTGCAGACCCAGAAACTATTTCTCAGGGTGCCAAAGGGGTCAAAGCATCCACTGCAAAAACCCTACCCCCTCTGACAGGGATTCTAGGGCACTGGATAGATGGGGAGAAAAGATTTACACATCTGGTACCTTGGCTATAAGGGCGTTAAATTGCCAGTTTCATATGCTCAAATATCAGCAATATTTCATGACACTGCTTAAACAGAAAATGATGGTAAATTCTGAATGTGCAGAAACAAAGAAATGCAGGATTTAATGCATGCAGCTGAGCAAGTTGGAAAGCATACTTTGCAATTTGGTTTTGATTCTCTGGAGGCCTCCTACAGGGCCGCTGTTACGGGTTCTGTCATCAGGAGGCATGCTTGGTTAAAGGAACAAAATCTGCCTGATCATGTTAAAGCCAAATTATTAGATGCTCCATTACAACATGATACCTTGTTTGGTGTTAAGGCAGAAGAGGTGTTGAAGAAAATGGAGGACAAAGCTAAATATATGCAAACAGTCAAGGATTTCTTACAGGTACAGCCACCTAGATTTAGCAGACACTGGCCTACAAATAATTGGTCCTTTCCAGTCTCAGACCTCAAAGGGGCAGATCCAGACACCCTAGAGGCAGATCACAGCCGCAAGGTTTCTACAGGTCTAAGCAATGGGGTGCTTCTACCTCCAAAGGTGGAGAAGACGAATCACAACCATACAGGAAACAGTCCATATGACGTCCCCCTGCCTGCACCAAGCATTTATCTTCTGGCAGCACCCTTAGTGGGAAAACTAGCACTTTTTTCTCAAAATTGGCACATTGTAACCCAGTACAAATGGGTCCTAGACATAGTGTCACAAGGCTACAAGTTTCACTTCCATACCCTGCCAAGGACAAACGGTTGGCCAGACCTGCCAAAAAATCAATGGGCAGGGGCTCAAAAACAAGTCACAGCTCTCATTGACATGAGGGCAATTCAACAAGTACCACAGCAAGAGCTGGGACAAGGATTTTACTTGACTGTTCTTGGTACCCAGAAAGGACAAATCATGGAGACCAATACTGGACCTATCTATTATAAACACTTTCCTGGATATACCAAAATTCAAGATGTTGACCTTGCAGCAGCTTCTGCCCATGCTGGGCAGCAAGGCTTGGCTCATGACTTTAGACCTAAAAGAGGCATACCTGCATGCCCCAACCAGACCATCATGCAGAAGATACCTCAGATTCAAGGTTGGCTCAAAGCATTACCAATTCTCTGCACTGCCCTTTCGCTTATCTACTCCGCCCAGGGTCTTCACAAAGTGCCTGGCACCAGTAATTGCTTACTGCAGACTGAGGAATACAAATATATTCTTACTTGGATGACTGCCTCATACAAGCAGAGAACAAGGGCATTCTACTGCAGCATCTGACGTTTGTGAAAAGACTTTTAACATGCCTAGGGTACATAGTCAACAAAAATAAATCAAAATTAGTACCTTCTCAAGAGATAATATTCCTGGGGTGCAAGCTTAAATACAACTGCCCAGATGGCTTATCTCACTCCAGACAAACAAAGGCAACTGACTACCTCTTTCAAGGAAATGGCAACAAAGGTCCAGTTATCTGCAAGAAAAATTCTGCAGGCTTTGTGCTTTATGGCATTCTGCATCTTACTAATTCAATATGCAAGACTGCATATGAGGACAATTCAATGGTACCTAAAAAGTGTCTGGACACAACATTGCCACAGCCTGGAAACAATGATAACTCTCATACCCTACCTGCAACAGGAGTTTCGATGGTGGGCAAAGGCCTGTCACCAAAACAAGGGACAGCCATTCTCACTACCCCCAGCTAGGCAGAGCCTAATGACAGCTGCATCAGATTATGCCTGGGGGGCACACATGGCAGGAAGAGGCATTCAGGGCACCTGGTCAACATACTAAAAGCATCTACATATCAATCAAAAAGATATGCTAGCTGTTCAAAATGCCCTGACAGCCTTCAAGGACCTACTTCATCTGGGACAACTACTGATAAACAGACAACACCACAGTCATGTGGTACATAAACAAGCAGGTGGGCACTCATTTTTACCCCCTTTGCAGACTAGCCATGGCTTTTTGGGACGCAGCATTGACTTACCAAGTTCATCTGCAGGCACAATAACTGCCAGGAAAGGAAAATACTCTGGCAGACTAAGCAGAAACCTCATGGATCCCACGAGTGGCATGTGGATCCACAAGTCTTCAGCATGATAACAAAGAAATGGGGATGCCCGGACATAGATCTATTTGCCTCTCCTCACAACAATCAACTAAAAAGATTCTGCACAAGGACTTATCACAGACGAGCTTGGAAAGTGGATGCCTTATCTTTCAACTGGACAAACCTATCAGTATATGCCTTTCCTCCACTGCCTCTCCTCCCCAAGATACTTCTAAAGGTCAGACAGGAGAAACCAAAAATTATTGATTGCCCCAGACTTGGCCACACCAGTACTGGTATCCGAGCTTAAGGAACTTGTGCCAATGCCCAGCCTGGACCTTACCTCAAATACCTCATCTACTGTCCCAGCAAAACAGTCAGATTCTGCACAGCCAACTCAGGACCCTAAACCTGGCAGCATGGCAGATTATGTAGCCATACAAACCACACCTCTCAGTAAATCTGTGATGGATGTCATTTTAGAAGCCAGAAGGCCTAGCAGTAGAAAATCCTTTGCTGGGAAATGGAAGAGATTTTGTGCTTGGAACCAAGCTCAAGGCACTGATACAGCTGTCCCAAATATTGATCAGATTTTGCAATACTTAACTGAGATGCTGGACAAAGGCATATCTTTTTCATCAATTAAAATCCATGCCTCTGCTATTTCGGCTCATTACAATATCAAGCCACCACTCTTTTCTCATCCTTTATTAAGACAATACCTCAGAGGAGCCAAAAACTTAAGGCCTCCAAGGAGAATGCCAATACCTGCATGGGACCTCAATTATGTCTTGGAAAAACTCACCTTACCTCCTTTTGAGCCAGCTGCTACTGCAGATATAAAGTTCTTGTCTTGGAAAACAGCTCCACTCCTAGCAATAACTTATGCAAGACGAGTTTCAGAGCTACAGGCTCTCATGGCTGTGGAACCCTTTATCATTTTCTTTTTATCCAGACAGGTTCTCTGAGAACAAACCCTACATTTATGCCCAAGGTGGTATCCAATGTAGCCCTTAACCAAACTATTCATTTGCCAACTTTTTATCCAAATCCACAGAATAAGGGGGACAAAACTCCGCATTCTTTGGATGTACACAGGCAACTTAGATTCTACTTGGACAAAACTAAAGTTTTCAGAAGGACAGAACATTTACTAGTGGCATATGCCGCAGCATCACAAGGAAAGGCCGTCTCCAAGCAAACTATTTCAAAATGGATAGGTCACTGCATTCGTTTCTGTTACTCACAGCATGACAAACCAGTGCCTAAGGGCATTAGGCCACATTCAACCAGAGCTGCAGCCACTTCTGCAGCCTTTCTCAGGTGAGTACCAACCAAAGACATTTTAGAGGCTGCTACTTGGAGTTCACTGCATACCTTTACAAAATATTACAATCTGCCTCTTTATTATAAATCCAGGGCAGGCTTTGCCACTGCAGTTCTGCAGGGCCTCATAGCCGCTCCTAATGCTGTTTAGCTCCAACCACCCAACCATAGCTTTGGGACTCATTTCAAATGTAATGACTGCAACAGTGAAACACGAAGAACATAGTACAATTGTGTACACTTACTATAAATGTAGATGTTCGAGTGTATTCATTGTTGCAGTCCAGGTTACCCACCCGCCATCCCCCTTATTTTTGCTGGAACTTATCTTTACTTATCTAATCTATACAACCTAGGTGGTGTATTTGCTTATGGACGAAGGTAAAGCTTATTTGGGTGCATGTATGTTTTATTTACATATTTTTAGCCTACCCTTTTGGGGGGAGGGGGCACCTGACATCTGGGGCAAGAAAAACTGAAGAAAATGGCGTCGGCTGCATCTTTTATACCCCTGACAACCTGACGCCAAGGAAGAGGTGACAGCAACCGACGCAGGACCCAAGACTTTGGAATTCAGGCTGACTGAAGGCAACCTGCCAGCAGGATAACCTGAATGTAATGACTGCAACAGTGAATACACTCGAACATCTACATTTATGGCAAGTGTACACAACTGTACTTTCTAGTCCCCATCTATAAATATTCCCTGCAAAAGCTGATTTCTCCTAAAATGTGAAGCTCCATAATAGCAGTTTTTGGTGGAATGTAAATACATGCCAGTGTATTTTTTCTCCCTTGCTAGTGACCCATTAACTACCACAAATTTACCATCATTGTCTTTTTTCCCCTCACCTATTATTGGAGCACCTCTGATGATTAGTAGTATTCTTTTCTTTGTCCCTGAGATTCTGCTAAATATCCATCCTGAAATCCTTTTTGTCAGATTCACATATTCATTTCTATCCAAATGCATCTCATGCAGCATTGCTATTTGTAACCTGCATATCTTAATATAATTTGTTACCGTTTACTTTTGTCTATATATGTAAGGCCAGTTACTTTCTGAAGTAATATGGCCAAAGTAGTCATGATAGAAAGCTAATACCGCCTGTTGTACATGACATTCCTTTTGACTGTGCATTTCTAGCTTGTATGTTGTGTGTACTCACTGTTTGGTAGACTTGTCCTTCATACAGTTTTCATATTGCCATTTGAAGCTATGTCACATTTTAAAGATGTTTTCCTTAGATGAAAACCTTCAAAGAAGAAACTAAATACATTTTCAGATCCTTCACATCCACTGTTAACTCATTCACTCCAATGGAGCTCAGGAAGTTTGCAGTGTAACTTCCAGTGGGTGGAGCCTAAGCGTTTTGACAGAATCAAATTGTCCTCACATTTCAAACAAATGCTTCTATCTCTGAAAACCGTAGAGGTTATGCGACAGGTGTAAATGGCAAACCCTTCAGCACGTACTATTTTTATAGTGGTAGCATTCTTTAGGTTCTAGGTTTTGAACTGAATTTTGTAAGAAACAGTAAACACTAACTATTACGTTTGTAATATTTTATAAACAACTTACAATATCTCATCAACCACTCAAGATGTTCATCGTGCATACAGCTGCAGTCATTACAGATGGGTTATCCTGCCGTCAGGCGGGTCCTTGGTCGGCCGAATTCCAAAGTCTAGGTCCGGCGTCGGTTGTCGCTTCTTCCCTGACGTCAGTGCGGCTGGGGTATAAAAGAGGCAGCCGACGCCATCTTCTTCAGACTTTCTTGCCACGCGGTGCCCGAAGCAGAAGCAGTTCGCAAGTGCCGGTCGGCCAGCTCCTGAGATTTACGAAAATATTTCAGCCGAAGTCCTCCTGAAAGCCAAGTACCCCGTTGGGGAAACTTTTCTTGCCTCAGACCGATGTCAGACAAAGTTAATAATTGCATTTCATGTGGGAAGCAAATACTACATAAGGATTTCCACTCTTTCTGTATACCTTGCTTAGGCCCAGACCACAACGTCTCGGCCTGCCGTTTTTGTGCTAGATTCAACAAGCACACTATTAAGCGCTGGGCGGAGATCGCCCTTCACTATTTTGGTAAAAAATTTAATTATATTATGTCGTCGGATACTCCGACTCCAGTTTTGAGTAAAAGACGCAAAGATAGGGACCGACATATGAGATCCGCACCGACTACTGACACCACGCTAAGGCCGACTACCGGTTCTCCGGTTCTCAGCGAGGTGCCTACGCAGCCCCTGAGTACTGATGACACAACATTACCGGCGTCTTCAGTACCCGAGGTCGCAGGCTCCTCGGTCCCCATTCCTACTACAGATACCGACGCCACTCTTGGCGGGAAGCTCAGAGTTTAGACAGGCCTGCCATTTCTCAAGGTGTCTTCAGGCCTTCCTCCTTCTCTATTAAAGCTTTCACTAAATCCAAAGCAGCCATGAAAACCAAAAAAACAGGGACCTCAGACCCCCTCTCAAGGCCCCATGCCTAAAAAACAGATGCTCAAAATGGCTGAGGATTTGATTACTTTTATCAGGGGTTCTCAACCCCCCTGTGACAAAAGGCCCAGATTAGAGGAAGACTACCCTTCCTCAGATCAAGCCTCTATTACCTCTGAACATTCTGAGGACCAGGATTATGCCTATTCTCCTTTCGAAGACTCTGATGCAGAGGAGTCTATTCCCTCGGTCTCCCCCCCTGAGGACTACTCTTTTGGGGAAACCCTGCATACATTGAGGGAACACTTTCACTGGGAAGGCCAAGATTACTCAGATTCCAAGAAAAGGCTCAGGGATTTTCTTTTGCTCCCCCAGCATAGGCCCCTGGCTATCCCTCCTGTTTTAGATATATTGGATGATGTGTACACAGAAGCCAGCCTTAATCCAGATTCTTTGCCTCCAGCTCCTGTTAAACCAGACAGGTATTAACAGGTTCCTGATTCACACCAGTTCCTATACAAAAGCCATACTGCTGACCCAGAAACTATTTCACAGGGTCCCAAGGGCAGAGAGAGATTCCAGAGCTTTAGAAAGGTGGGGGAAAAAGGTGTACACCTCGGCCACTTTAACCATGAGGGCATTAAACTGTCAGTTCCATATGTTAAAGTATCAACAGTTTTTGTTATCTCAGTTGAAAAGCAAAATGACACAACCAGATTTAAAAGAGTTGCAGGATTTGTTGCATGGTGCAGAGCAAGTGGGTAAACATACCTTGCAGTGTGGTTTTGATGCTTTAGAGGCCTCATGTAGAGCTGCTGTTACGGGGTCTGTTATATGTAGACATGCTTGGCTCAAAGAGCAAGACTTACCAGATCATGTCAAAGCTAAATTATTGGATGCACCTCTTCAAAAAGCTGTATTGTTTGGTGTTAAAGCTGAGGAGGTACTAAAGAAAATGGAGGAAAAAGCGAAATCAATGCAAACAGTGAAAGATTTCCTGCAGGTACAACCTCCACGTTTCAGCAGAAACTGGACTTCAAAAAATTGGTCCTTTCCAGACACGGACAGACCTCAAAGGGGCAGATACAGACGCCCAAGGGGTAGAGGGCAACCTCAAGGATCTTTCAGAGCCAGACAGTGGCAAGCACCAACCTCAAGAGGTGGAGAAGATAGATCACAGTCATTTAGAAAACAGACACAATGACTTCCCCCTTTACCTGCCAAGCAAAGCTTTAATGGCAGCACCTTTGTGTGGAAAACTGGCTTTATTCTCAAAAAATTGGCATATTGTTACAAAAGACAAATGAATTCTGGACATTATAGACAGAGGCTACAGGTTCCACTTTCACACCCTTCCAAAAATGAGAGGCATGCCAAACCTGCCACAAAATCAAAGGGCAGAGGCACAAAAACAAATTTCAGCTCTCATAGACATGAAAGTGATTCAAGAGGTACCTGCAAAAGAACAAGGTCAAGGGTTTTATTCCAGACTATTCCTGGTACCAAGGAAAGACAAAGATTGGAGACCTATCCATCCTAAACACATATTTACAGGTACCAAAATTCAAGATGCTCACATTACAGCAGCTTTTTCCCATGCTGGGCAAGGAGTCTTGGCTGGTAATGTTGGACCTCAAAGAGGCATACCTGCACGTCCCTATCAGACAAGATTGCAGAAGATACCTCAGATTTCTTGCAGGTTCAACCCATTATCAATTCTCTGCATTGCCCTTTGGCTTATCTATGCGCCCAGAGTGTTTACGAAATGCCTGGCATCAGTAATTGCCTACTGCAGACTTCAAGGGATACAAATATACCCCTATTTGGATGACTGCCTGATTCAAGCGGACAGCAAGCACATTATTCTGAAACATCTGGCTTATGTAATAATGTTGTTGAACTCTCTGGGATACACAGTCAACAAAAAGAAATCAAGGCTAATACCCTCTCGGAAGATAATTTTCCTGGGTGCCAATTTGGACACAAACACCCAGATGGCCTACCTCACGCCAGAGAAGCAGGGGCAACTAATTCAATACTTCAGAACACTAGCAAATTGCACCAGGCTGACTGCAAGGAAAATCCTGCAGGCTCTGGGATTCATGGCATCTTGCATCTTACTAATCCCATGTGCAAAGCTGCATATGAGGAAACTACAATGGTACCACTAATTCCATGTCTGCAAAAAGAATTTCTGTGGTGGGCTCAAGCATGTCAAACAAACACAGGTCTTCCATTCAGCAAGCCTCAAGCAAATCAAGTCATCACAACAGACGCCTCGGACTATGCCTGGGGGGCGCATATGACAAGATCGGTGCATTCAGGGCAAATGGTCCCAAAAAGAAAAGCACCCTCACATCAATCAAAAAGAAATGCTAGCAGTAATAAATGCTATTATAGCTTTCAAGGACCTTCTACAACCAGGTCAACTATTGATAAGAACGGACAACACCACAGTTATGTGGTACATAAACAAACAGGGAGGAACACATTCTTACCCCCTATGCAGACTGGCCATGTCACTTTGGAACATGGCCATGGACTTACAAATGGAACTACAAGCACAGTACTTGCCAGGCAAGGAAAACACGCTGGCAGACAACCTAAGCAGGAATATGACAGATCCACACGAATGGAAATTCCATCCAAAATTTTTTACAGAAATGATCCAAGAATGGGGGAGGCCAGACATAGATCTCTTTGCCTCCCACAAAAATCATCAATTGACAAAATTCTGCTCAAGGATCTTCCATCCAAAGGCTTGGAGAGTGGACGCTCTCTCTTTCAGTTGGACATCAATGACAGTTTATGCCTTCCCACCTCTTCCTCTGCTGCCCTAAGTTCTATTGAAAACCAGAGCAGACAGACCAAAGATGATTCTCATTGCTCTGGACTGGCGAAGGCAACACTGGTAACCACTCCTGAGGAGCCTGACGCATTCCCCACCATGGACCCTGCCTCTAATGCCTCTTCTTCTGACTCAGCACAGCTTCAAAACTCTTCACAGCCAGCTAAAAACACTCAATCTAGCCGCATGGAAGATTCCTTAGCATCACAACAGGCCCTACTCTCCAAGGAGGTGCAGGATGTCATTTTGGAGGCCAGAAGGCCGTCAACTAGAAAAGCTTACTCCGCAAAATGGAAACGTTTTTGTGTCTGGAATGAGAAAAAGGGCCAGGATCCTGGAAAACTGAATTTATCTCAAATACTACAATATTTGGCTGAACTGCTAAGCAGTGGACTTTCTTTCTCCTCCATCAAAATACATGCCTCAGCCATTTCTGCAGAATACAACACTGATCCACCTTTATTCTCTCACCCTCTCTTAAGACAGTTCCTCAGAGGGGCTAAGAATCTAAGACCTCCAAGGAAACGACCAATACCTGCTTGGGATCTTAATTTAATTCTGGAAAAACTGACCTTGCCTCCCTTTGAGCCAGCTGCCACATCAGATTTGCTATATTTGTCCTGAAAAACAGCTTTCCTTCTGGCTATCACCTCAGCTCGCAGAGTTTCAGAACTACAGGCTCTCATGGCTGTCCAGCCTTTTATCATCTTCCATCAGGACAGAGTTTCCTTACGAACCAACCCGTCCTTTATGCCTAAAGTGGTATCCAGGGTAGCTTTAAATCAGGCCATACATTTACCTACTTTTTATCCTAATCCTCAAAACAAAGGGGAGAGATTACTACATTCCTTGGACATCCAGAGATAACTGTGTTATTTGGACAGAACAAAGCCTTTCAGAAAATCAGATAAGCTCTTTGTGGCCTATGCGGTGGGAGCTCAAGGAAAGCCAATTTCCAAACAGACAATCTCAAAATGGATAGCCCACTGCATACGCTTTTGCTATTCCTTTCATGGCAAAACTGTACCTACAGGCATTAGATCTCATTCCACCAGGGCCACAGCCACCTCTGCAGCCTTCCTCAGAGGAGTTCCTACCAAGGATATTTTGGAAGCAGCCACTTGGAGTTCTGTGCATACCTTCTCCAAGCACTACAACCTACCATTATACTCCAAATCTAGAGCAGGCTTTGCCACTGCAGTCTTGCAGGGCATTTTAGCTCCTCCTAGTTCCACCTAGTGCCTACCACCCCTTTCTTAGCTTTGGGATTCTACCCATCTGTTATGACTGCAGCTGTATGCACGATGAACATAGTACAGTTTTGTACCTACCATAAATGTAGATGTTCGAGTACTAATACAGCTGCAGTCCAGGTTTCCCTCCCTCCTTCCCCTCTTGGGACAGGCCTGTAGGCTAACACATCCTCATACAACCTGATTGGGGTATTCATTTATGATGTATTTGCTTGCAACTACTGTTATTTTGATTATATTGCACTGCATTTTTACACAAATTTATGTATTGCCTTCCTTCTGGGGGCACCTGACATCTGGGGCAAGAAAAACTGAAGAAAATGGCGTCTGCTGGTTCCTTTATACCCCTGTCACACTGACGTCAGGGAAGAAGCGACGACAACCGACGCCGAACCTAGACTTTGGAATTCGGCCGACCGAGGACCCGCCTGACAACAGGAGAACCCATCTGTTATGACTGCAGCTGTATTAGCACTCGAACATCTACATTTATGGTAGGTACAAAACTGTACATTGAACTTTCTGGGATACACAGTCAACAAAAAGAAATCAAAACTTATGCCCTCTCAACAAATAATTTTCCTGGGTGCCAGCTTGAATACAACAACCCAGATGGCCTACCTCACACCAGACAAACAAGGGCAACTGTCTCAATACTTCAGCAAAATGGCAACCTTCACCAGGCTGACTGCAAGGAAAGTTCTGCAGGCTCTGGGGTTCATGGCATCTTGCATCCTACTAATCCCATGTGCAAAGCTGCATATGAGGAAACTTCAATGGTACCTAAAAAACTTATGGTCTCAACACAGCCACAGCTTGGAAACAATTATACCACTCATTCCATGCCTTCAAAAGGAATTTCTGTGGTGGGCTCAAGCATGCCAAAGAAACATAGGTCTCCCTTTCTGTGTACCTCAAGCAACTCAAATCATCACAACAGACGCCTCAGACTACGCCTGGGGAGCACACATGACAGATCAGTGCATTCAGGGAAAATGGTCCCAAAAGGAGAAGCACCTACACATCAACCAAAAGGAAATGCTAGCCGTGCAAAATGCTATTATGGCCTTCAAAGACCTACTGCATCCAGGTCAGCTATTGATAAGGACAGACAACACCACAGTGATGTGGTACATAAACAAACAGGGGGGAACTCATTCATACCCCATGTGCAGGCAAGCCATGACCCTATGGAACACAGCACTGGAATTGCAAATTCGTCTACAGGCGCAATTCCTGCCAGGGAAGGAAAACACACTGGCAGACAGCCTAAGCAGAAATATGACAGATCCACATGAATGGAAGTTGCATCCTCAAGTTTTCACAAAGATAACTCAGGTATGGGGACAGCCAGACATAGATCTCTCTGCTACCCACATAAATTACCAGTTGAAAAAATTTTGTTCAAGGACCTATCATCCACAGGCCTGGAAAGTGGACGCACTTTCTTTCAGTTGGACAACGTTGACAGTCTATGCCTTTCCGCCTCTTCCTCTGCTGCCCAAAGTTCTACTAAAAGCCAGAGCAGAGAGGCCGAAAATGATTCTCATTGCTCCAGACTGGCCAAGACAACACTGGCACCTGCTCCTGAAGAGCCTGACACATTCCCCACCATGGATCCTACCTCTAGTCCCTCTTCTGTTGTCCCAGCACAACTACAAGACTCTTCACAGCCAGCTCAAAACCCTAAATCTAGCTGCATGGAGAATTCCTTGATTTCCCAACAGACCCTCCTCTCCAAGGAGGTGCAGGATGTCATCTTGGAGGCCAGAAGATCTTCTACTAGAAAAGGCTATTCCGCCAAATGGAAACGATTTTGTGCCTGGAATCAAGAAAAGGGCCAGAATCCTTGGGTAATAAATTTACCTCAAATTTTACAGTACCTAGCTGAGATGTTAAACAGTGGACTTCCCTTCTCCTCCATCAAAATCCACGCTTCAGCCGTTTCTGCACAATACAACACAGATCCTCCTTTATTCTCTCATCCTCTCTTAAGACAGTTCCTCAGAGGGGCAAAGAATATAAAACCCCCAAGGAAACCACCAGTCTCTGCTTGGGACCTCAACTTCATATTGGAAAAGCTGACCCTTCCTCCCTTCAAGCCAGCTGCTTCAACAGAACTACAATACTTGTCATGGAAAACAGCCTTCCTTCTGGCCATCACCTCAGCACGCAGGGTTTCGGAGCTACAGGCCCTGATGGCTGTGCAACCTTTCATCATTTTCCATCAGGACAGAGTTTCCTTATGAACCAACCCTACCTTTATGCCAAAGGTAGTATCCAGTGTAGCTTTGAATCAGACTATCCACTTTCCTACCTTTTATCCTAATCCACAAAACAAAGGGGAAAGACTACTACATTCCTTGGACATTCACAGAGAACTTCATTATTACTTGGACAGAACAAAGCCTTTCAGGAAATCCGAGCAACTCTGTGTGTCCTATGCTACAGGTGCTCAAGGAAAGGCCATCTCCAAACAGACAATCTCAAAATGGATAGTCCACTGCATACACTTTCGTTACTCATTTCATGGAAAAACTGTGCCTACAAGCATCAGATCCCACTCCACCAGGGCCACAGCTACCTCTGCAGCTTTCCTCAGGGGGGTTCCTACCAAGGACATTTTGGAAGCAGCCACTTGGAGTTCAGTGCACACTTTCTCCAAACACTATCACCTTCCACTGTACTCTAAATCTAGAGCGGGATTTGCCACAGCAGTCTTGCAGGGCATCCTTGCTCCTCCTAGCTCCACTTAGTGCCTGCCACCCCTACTTAGCTTTGGGATTCTTCCCATCTGTAATGACTGCAGCTGCATGCACGATGAACATAGTACAGTTTTGTACCTACCATAAATGTAGATGTTAGAGTGCTCATACAGCTGCAGTCCAGGTTACCCGCCCTCCGTCCCCTCTTAGGACAGGCCTTATGACAAACACCTTCTCATACAACCTATTTGGGGTATTCTTTTATGGTGTATTTGCTTGCAACTACTGTTTTTTGATTATTCTATATTGCATGATTACATAAATTTATGTTTTGCCTTCCTTCTGGGGGCACCTGACATCTGGGGCAAGAAAAACTGAAGAAGATGGCGTCTGCTGCCTCTTTTATACCCCTGCCGCACTGACGTCAGGGAAGAAGCGACGACAACTGACGCTGGACCTAGACTTTGGAATTCGGCCGACCAAGGACCCGCCTGATGGCAGGATAACCCATCTGTAATGACTGCAGCTGTATGAGCACTCTAACATCTACATTTATGGTAGGTACAAAACTGTACTTTATACACATACTGTCAGTGGACTTTTATTCATGTAGTTGAGTAATTTCATATGAGGCTAAGGAGTTATGTCTGTGTTCCTTGGTTGTTGATGTATTTAAAAACGTGAAAATTATATTTATATCAATTAAAATCATAAAAACAACACTTTATATTGCTTTTCCTGCACTAGACAGAGGTCTAATATCAATGCAGTTAAGTTTGGCGTTGTGTAAGCTTTAAGATGAAATCTTTTAAAACCTTGCAAATAGCATGATTTTGGAATTATTGAAGCAAATATGAACAAGAAATATTTGATGCCTAGAGACGTCGGTAGGAGTTAACTGCAGTTGCACCTGGAGGTGTCACTTGGATGTAATGAGTTAATGTATATAGCTTTGTCTGTTTATTATAACATGTCATGTTTTACCCTATATAGAAGAACGACTGCCCAAATTCGTGACTACACCCACAGGTATTACCTAATCCAAAATTAAGGTAACTAGTTAAAACAGACATTACGGCATGTATTCTTACTCGCACAGATTGCTGTTGGTGCTTTTCTCATTTTTATTCCCCTTCTAGATGTAAGAAAACACAGCTTACATGCTTTTAATGCTTTTAGAAAGCATTAATTTTTAGCCCCAAGAAAAAGTGCACTGGCTCCCTTTAAATAAAGCTAAATTGTGTTCTGTTGTAAAACATGCATTAAATGTTAAAGCTGATGTTCATCGTGTTACCCTGCTGCAGTCATCACACTTGGGGTTATCCCGCCGTCAGCCTGAATTCCAAAGTCCTGGTCCGGTGTTGGTTGCTGTCACTTCTTCCCTGACGTCAGTGCGCCAGTGGTATATGAGGCATCCAACACCATTTTCTCCAGTCTTTCTTGCTGCGCAGTGCCCGAAGCAGAAGCAGTTCGCAAGTGCCGGTCGGCCGACACCTGATATTTTTTAATCGAATTTCAGTCCGAAGTCTTCAAAGCTAAGTACCCCGTTGGGGAACCTTTTCTTGCCTCAGTCCGATGTCAGAAAAAGTTAACAATTGCATTTCTTGTGGGAAGCAAATACCTCATAAGGACTTTCATTCTTACTGTATACCTTGCCTAGGCCCAGACCACGACGTCATTGGTTGTCGGTTTTGTGCTAGGTTCAATAAGTGAACTATAAAGCGACTCTTTGATTTCGCATGACAGTTCTTCGGTAGGAAATTTAATTACACTGTGCCGTCGGAGCAACTGACTACCAGCGTGCATAAAAAGCTTAAACATAAAGACAGGCAGCCTAGATCCAAGCCAGACTCCGAGGCCTCGGCTGGGCTGGTCGCTGGTTCTCCAGTTTTCAGTGTGGCGCCTACGCAGCCCCTGACGACCGCAGAATTGTAACCCCAGACCGCTTCGGATTCTCAAGCAGTGTGTTTTAGGCCGACGCAGCCATTTTCTTTAGGCCCTACCGACAACATTGCAGAAGGAGAAGCCGGTGCTACGGAAACAGCTTCGGTTACAGTTACTCTCACCATGAAATCTTATGCTAAGCTTAAGACTCCTCTAAAACCAAAAAAGACTGTACAACAGTCTCCAGTTCAGGGCCCCATGCCTAAGAAACAGATGCTTAAAATAGCTGAGGATTTGATTTTTTTAATCAGGGGTTCCCAAACCCCCCCCCAGACAAAAGGCCTAGACAAGAGGAGGATTATGCCTCCTCTGATCAAGTGTCTATTTCCTCAGGCTCCTCTTAGGAACAGGATTACTCCTTTCCCCTTATGAAGATTCTGATGCTGAAGATTCCATTCCCTCAGCTTCTCCCCCTGAAGATTATTCCCTTGGGGAAACCTTACATTCCATGAGGGAACATTTCCACTGGGAAGGTCAGGACTACTCCGACTCCAAGAAAAGGCTCCGAGAGTTTCTTGTACTCCCCCAGCACAGACCACTTGCTATCCCTCCAGTTTTAGACATTGTGGATGATGTTTACTTCGAATCTAGTCTAAATCCAGATTCTCTGCCTCCTGCTCCAGCCAAACCAGATAGATATTATAGAGTGCCTGACTCTCACAAATTCCTTTACAAAAGCCCTGTTGCTGACCCAAAGACCATCTCCCAGGGTCCCAAAGGGGCTAAGGCTTCTATGACCAAAAATCCTGTACCCTCTGAAAGAGACTCCAGAGCACTAGACAGGTGGGAGAAGAAGGTTTACACCTCAGCTATTCTAGCTTTGAGAGCACTAAATTGTCAGTTTCACATGCTGAAATACCAGCAATTCCTAATGTCTCAAATAAAACAAAAGATGAGCACGCACCCTCAGCAGTAGCTGAACAGGTGGGCAAACATACTTTACAATGTGGACTTGATTCCTTTGAAGCTTCCTGTAGAGCAGCTGTTACTGGGTCTGTTATACGTAGGCATGCTTGGTTAAAGGAACAAACTCTGCCTGATCATGTTAAAGCAAAGTTACTAGATGCACCCTTACAGCAGGATGTCTTATTTGGGGTTAAAGCAGAAGAGGTTTTAAAGAAAATGGAGAATAAGGCAAAATTTATGCAGACGGTCAAAGATTTCCTACAGGTACAACCCCCACGCTTCAGCAGAAATTCCCCAGCAAAAAATTGGTCCTTTCCAGCTTCTGACAGACCACAGAGGGGTAAATACAGACGCCCAAGGGGCAAAGGACAAGCACAAATCCCTTACAAACCTCGACAATGGGGCACTGCAACACAGAAGGGAGGAGAAGACAGGTCCCAAACTACTAGAAGACAAACACAATGACTTCAACCTCAAGCTGCCAAGCAAAAATCTCTTTGCAGCTCCCTTGGGAGGGAAATTTGCATTTTTTTATAGACAACTGGCACATAGTCACAAAGGACAAATGGGTCCTAGACATTATCTCACAAGGATACAGATTCCATTTCCACACCTTGCCAAGGATAAAATGAATGCCAAACTTGCCACAAAATCAATGGACAAAGGCACAAAAACAAATTACAGCTCTCATGGACATGAGAGCCATTCAACTGGTACCTACACAGGAACAAGGCCAAGGATTTTACTCAAGGCTCTTTCTAGTCCCCAGAAAGGACAATGCTTGGAAACCCATTCTGGACCTTTCAATTCTAAACACCTTCTTGCAAGTATCCAAATTTAAGATGCTAACACTACAGCAGATTCTTCCCATGTTGGGCAAGAAAGCTTGGCTAGTAATGTTGGACCTCAAGGAGGCATACCTGCATGTCCCTATCAGACAAAATTGCAGAAGATACTTCCGTTTCATTGCAGGTTCAACCCATTACCAATTCTCTGCACTGCCCTTTGGCTTATCTACTGTACCCAGGGTCTTCACAAAATGTCTGGCACCAGTAATTGCATACTGCATACAGAGGAATTCAAATATACCCATACCTGGATGACTGCCTCATCCAAGCAGAAAGCAAGGACATTCTCTTACAACATCTGACTTGAACTTCTAGAAATGATTGTTAAACACTACTCTACACACATTGATACATTAAGGGTAGAAATTAATCAGACGGATGAAGAAATTAGGATGCATGCAAATTTTGAAAAATTCAAATTTGACCACGAATGCATTTTTGCTAGCATTGATTCATATATGGGTAAGTTAAAAAACCAAAAGACAAGGAAGTTGTTTAGGGACAGGCAGGTTTACTCATCAAATATAGCTTACCCTAAATTAAAGAACTATGAAACCCACAGGGAAGTGTTGCCGGCTGGCCATGATGAGGTACATGGCACAGATACTGAACACTTAAATGAAGGGACATCCATTAATTCAACAGATGGTTGGAATGTTGTAAGAAGGAGCAATAGAAATAGGAATAAACCAGGGGGGATTGATGCTCAACCTACAAATACTACTAAGTTGGTGAATAATGCCAACAATGATGGCCAACATTTTTTAGGGAAAGCGCCCAACCAAGATCACAGGAAAAAGAACAAGAAATGGAGGAATTAATTGTAGATTCCCCACCCTCTGGTGTCTCTAATTATCCACATATTATTAAGAACATAAAAGGGGATTTTACTATCTATAATTTTTCTACACTCAGTTTAGAACCAGAGTTAGTTGAGTTACTTGCATTAGGTAACAACTTTGTCCCTTCAAAACATTTCGACATAGTTAAAGTCCTTATAGACCTTAAGTGCTATGTTCGGAAACTTAATCTAAAACTATTGTTCAATAACATAAGCTCAGAAGACAAAGTTGTTTTAAAGGTGCCTAGTACTTTCAACCCCCCTTTACATGTTGGTTTACGCATTTTTGAAAATGCCTGTGAATTGGATATCAGACATCTTGACAAAACTAAAGGAGCCATGAAAAGCAAATTCAATATTTCCAAGGACCAGTTACAGGCCCTCAACCAACTTAAAGAATTTTCTGTCAGGGTGATGAAACCTGACAAAGGTGGGGGACTGGTAGTCTTTGAGAATAGCCTTTATGATGATAAAATGATATCAGTACTGGATACACCTGCATATAGTAACTGTTCCCTCAATGAAATGAATATTAACAACCATAGGATCAAGGGCTACTACAGAGACCTTTTTATTGAAGGCAGAATAGACCTTGACACTTATGAATACATCAACATTTCCCAACCTAGAACTCCTGTGATGTTTGGCATACCCAAGATTCACAAGAACCTTGAGGACCCTCCTATGAGGGCGCTAGTTGATGGGAGATCCTCTATTACCTACCCATCAGCAAAATATATTGACTTTTTGCTAGCTAAATACTTGGAATTCATTCCAAGTATATGCAAGGATTCTTGGAGTTTCTTGGCCAGCATCAATGATATTGAATTTGACAGCGCATTGAACTTCTTGACAGTCGACGTTGTCGACTTATATACTTCAATTCCCCATTTAGAGGTCATAGAATGGTTGGAATTGTTGTTGGTGGAATTCAAAGCCCCAAGGGAAGAGATTAACAATATCACAGAGCTTTTAGATATAGTCCTGTCTTCTAATTTCTTCATTTTTGGAAAGGACTATTATATTCAGAAACAAGGAGTAGCGATGGGCTCCCCTTGTGGTGCTATTGTAGCCAATATGTTCATGGCATATTGGGAGAGGGAATTTGTTCTGAATCATCCAACATGGAAAGACAGAATATGTCATTACACTAGATTCCTTGATGACATTTTTATTCTGTTTAGGGGTAATGAGGAAGAGGCACGGTCCCTTGTTGATTATTTTAACACAACTACCCCATTTCTTAGATTTACTAGCAAATTCGAGGTGAATGAGATAGATTACTTAGACGTAAAACTTAAAAAGGATACAAATAACCTCAGGTTCACTTCATCTATTTTCCGTAAGGACACTTACATCAATTCATTCCTACATTATACAAGTGCCCACCCATTCAAACTAAAAAAAGCCATCATCAAAGGTCAGTTAGTTAGGGCAGGTAGGATGTGTAGTGACTTCAAAGAATTTGAAAAAGAATGTGATGTACTTACTGAGTTCTTCCTGAATAGGGGTTATCCATTGTCTGTCATAGAAGAAACAACATTAGAAGTTATAAGTAAAAGACGAAATGGTATTATCAGACCTCTAATAGACAACAAAATAAGGACACAATTTTCTGATGAAAGTGAACTAAATGTTGAGATGAGTGCAGGACACAGTACTACATCTAGAATTCAGCAAAGTAAGAGTGACTTTACTCTGTCTTTTTCTACCATTTTTAGTTTGAACTCCAAAGAAATATCGGAGATCATTATTAAAAATTGGTATTTCATCACTAACAACTCCTTCTTAGTGGAGAAACTTGGTATTAGACCAAGAATTACATACAGAAGGGGTAACAACATCAAGGAATTATTACAGTTAAATCACTCAAGCCAAGCACTTCAGAGAACTAAAGGGTGCTTTAATTGTGGCTTTTGTAATTGGTGTCACGTTTTGAAAACAGGGAATTCTTTCAGCATAGGACATAAAAAATTCTGGATCAATAGTAAAATAAGTTGTGATACCAGGTCTATAGTTTATGTTGCTCTCTGTGTATGCTGTTCCGCGTTTTATGTCGGAAAAACTGACAGAAAATTCAGAGAGCGCATATACCAACACATATATGCCATCAGGAATAATAAGAACGATAATGCCCTTGCAAAACATGTAGAATCTAACCCTGGGCATAATTTTGTGTTTATGGGCATTGATAGTAAACACAGCTCTGTCAGGGGCGGACCTATTTCTCTTTTATTAGAGATTTTAGAATTGGAATGGCAACTCAAGTTAGATGCCTTTAATATACCAGGCTTAAACGAGAGTTGCAATATAGCCCCAGTCTTGAAATATAGGTCCTATCTACGATAATAATTGAAAGTATTCTTTTAAGCTGTTGTCTTTTATGCTAACTTTAGACATCAGTCCTATAGGAAGATGCTGACTGCTCATTATTTATTTTACTCACACATTGTTTATGCATTTGTGGTATATATTTTTTCAGTATTCATTTCAGTCCAACCTTACTTGTCAGTACTACAGAGATGCACTTCTCTTTATATATTGTTACATTATTATAACAATCTTATATTAATACAATCTTAATTATGTGCATCTGTAGTGAAGCATTCGAATGTAATTGTATACTTAGTAACTAATTGTCTTATATTGTTTTATATATTTTTTCAAAAAAATATTCAATTTTAAGGAAGTGATGTAATACATACCACAGCTTATGCTGATGAGGCTGACTACGGTATAAATAGTAGTTGGCGCCTTTTTACTGTGTTTTTAGCCTCTGAAGAAGCTACATTGTTGCAGTAGCGAAAACGCCAGTTATTTAATTGTTTTAATAAAATTGCGTTAAGGCTTTTTGGACTTCGTCTTACTGCTGAGCACTTTTTTGTCATTTCTCAAGTTTGTCCAAGTTTTTTATTTATGCATGTCCCTATCAGACAAAATTACAGAAGATACTTCCGTTTCATTGCAGGTTCAACCCATTACCAATTCTCTGCACTGCCCTTTGGCTTATCTACTGTACCCAGGGTCTTAACAAAATGTCTGGCACCAGTAATTGCATACTGCATACAGAGGAATTCAAATATACCCATACCTGGATGACTGCCTCATCCAAGCAGAAAGCAAGGACATTCTCTTACAACATCTGACTTTTGTAAAACACCTTCTAAGTTGCCTAGGGTACACAGTAAACGAAAAGAAATCAAAACTAGTGCCCTCACAAAACATGACATTCCTGGGTGCCAGCTTGAATACAACGGCCCAGATGGCTTATCTGACTCAAGACAAACAACTACAACTAACTCAATACTTCAAAATAATGGCAACAAAGACCCAACTCCCCGCAAAAAAAATTCTGCGGGCCTTGGGCTTCATGGCATCTTGTATACTACTACTACCATTTGCAAAACTGCATATGAGGAAATTACAATGGTACCTAAAAAATGTATGGACTCAACACAGCCACAGCTTGGAAACAATGATACCTCACATTTCCTGCCTTCAGCAGGAGTTTCTTTGGTGGTTACAGGCATGTCACCTCAACAAGGGTCAGCCTTTCACCTTACCCCCAGCCAGGCAAACTATGACAACAGATGCATCGGACTATGCCTGGGGGGCACACATGGCAGGACAGTGCGTTCAAGGCATATGGACTGCAGATCAAAGAAATCTGCACATCAATCAAAAAGAAATGCTAGCTGTACAGAATGCTCTGACAGCCTTCAGGGACCTCTTACATCCAGGACAGCTTATAATAAGGACAGACAACACCACAGTAATGTGGTACATAAACAAACAAGGGGGTACACACTCCTACCCTCTATGCAGGCAAGCAATGACCTTGTGGAACACAGCACTGGCTTACCAAGTTCAATTACAGGCTCAATTCCTGCCAGGAAAAAAGAACTCCTTGGCAGACGACCTAAGCAGAAACATCATGGATCCCCACGAGTGGAAACTGGATCCACAAGTACTTGCAATGATAACTCAAAAATGGGGGTGCCCAGACTTGGACCTGTTTGCCAACCCCCAGAACCATCAGCTTTCAAAATTGTGCACAAGGACATTTCACCATCAAGCTTGGAAAGTGGACGCACTCATTCAGTTGGAAAATGCTGACAGTATATGGCTTTCCTCCATTGCCCCTTCTCACAAAGGTGCTGCTGAAAGTCAGGATGGAGAGACCCCGAATTATGCTCATTGCCCCGGACTGGCCACGCCAGCACTGGTACCCACTACTAAGGAACATGGCCCAGGGCCCACCATGGATTCTACCACAAATTCCTCATCTACTTACACAGCAAGGCAATCAGATTCTACACAGCCAGCTCAAAACCTTAAATTTGGCTGCATGGCACATCACGTAAGCAACCAGCCAGCCCCTCTTTCACAAGCTGTTATGGATGTCATTCTGGAGGCCAGGAGGCCTAGCACCAGGAAAGCCTACTCACACAAATGGAAAAGATTTTGCGCCTGGAACCAAGTTAAAGGCCAAAATACCCTTCAGCCGGACATGCCTCAGATTCTACAGTATTTAACTGAGATGTTACACAAAGGACTTTCTTTTTCATCTATTAAAATCCACGCCTGAGCTATTTCAGCTCATTACAACACGGATCCTGCCTTATTTTCACATCCTCCTCTAAGGCAGTATCTCAGAGGGGCAAAAAACATTAGGCCTCCCAGGAGAGCGCCAGCACCAACTTGGAACCTAAATTTTGTTCTGGAAAAACTTACGCTGCCACCTTTTGAGCCAGCTTTCTCAGCTGACTTAAAGTTTATATCGTGGAAGACTGCCCTGCTGCTAGCTATTACTTCAGCCAGAAGAGTCTCAGAGCTACAGGCACTCATGGCAGTAGAGTCTTTCCTCATTTTTCATCAAGACAGAGTCTCTCTACAAACTAACTCCTCCTTTATGCCAAAGGTGGTATCCAGTGTGGCTCTAAATCAAACCATCCACTTACCCACCTTCTTTCCAAATCCACAGAACAAAGGAGAAAAACTCCTGCATTCCTTGGACATTCACAGGCAACTACGTTACTACTTGGATAAAACTAAGGCTTTCAGAAAATCTGACCAACTTTTTGTATCCTATGCTACAGCATCACAAGGAAAGGCTATCTCAAAACAGACCATTTCCAAATGGATAGGACATTGCATACGTTTCTGCTACACCCATCATGGAAAACCAGTTCCTGCTAGCATAAGGCCCCACTCCACCATGGCAGCAGCTACATCTACAGCCTTCCTCAGGGGGGTGCCAACCAAGGATATTCTGGAAGCTGCAACTCTGAGTTCAGTACACACCTTCACCAAACACCATCACTTACCACTTTACTCTGACTAGAGATGGCTTCACCACTGCAGTTTTGCAGGGCCTTCTAGCCTCCTCTAACCCTGTTTGACTCCACCTCCCATCCTTAGCTTTGGGATTCTACCCAAGTGTGATGACTGCAGCAGGGTAACACGATGAACATAGTACAGTTTTGTACCTACCATAAATGTAGATATTTGAGTGTATACCCTGCTGCAGTCCAGGTTACTCTCCCTCCATCCCCTCTGAACTAACTAAAGCCTTTCAATACCTTAAAATTTGATACAACCTTTGTGGTGTATTTGCTTATAGCTGGAGGGATGTTTTGTTTGTGCCAAGCTTTTATTATTGGTACTGTTTACTGACCATCTTTTGGGGGGGGCACCTGACATCTGGGGCAAGAAAAACTGAAGAAAATGGCGTTGGATGCCTCCTATACACCCCTGGCGCACTGACGTCAGGGAAGAAGCGACAGCAACCAACACCGGACCAGGACTTTGGAATTCAGGCCAACTGCTGGACCGCCTGACGGCAGGATAACCCCAAGTGTGATGACTGCAGCAGGGTAAACACTCTAACATCTACATTTATGGTAGGTACAAAACTGTACTTTGGGGAGGGTACTATTTCTTATTCAGTGAAAATAGTCTAAAATTGAGGGAGAGGAACTGCTTGCCTCTATACCTTTAAATTTTGCATTTCTTGGAGCAAAAGGTGCTCGGTTCTAATGATTAATTCTATGCAGCTGCAGATGGCCTCTTTCTAGATAAATGTAGGGGTGGGAAAGAAAGGAGAGAGAAATGTTTGCACATGCTTGAAGGAATATTTGAACATTTCAGTCAGAGCACAGTGTACATACTTCTCGAGGCCATCTGCCTTCAGCTGTAGACTTTTTCCCACAGACAGCATTTGCTAATTGGGATGGGTTTTTAAACTTTGCAGATTTAAGAAACTTAGCATTTTCTTGACCTTCATTTTGTCTTATTTTTCAAGCCTTTTGCTTAAAACGCTCAAGCCAAGACATCAGTCCAGATGTCCACTGTTGTAAAAACAAGGGAAATTCTGTTAATTCTATGCTTAATATTATCAGTACACTTTTACACCCCACCCCCACCTCAGTAGACCAGGATCACATTTTATTAGCTTAAGGCTTCTTTTCTCCAGCCTTCCTTTTCTTGTTACAGTGTAAAGCTGATGTATCTTAATACTTTAACATATACAACAGCCAATGAACCCCCCCCAACACACATGTAAAAATACCATTGATTACACACTATCGAAAAAAAGTTTACAGTCTAACATGTAGTTTGTACCATGAAATTTTTTATACAGATGAGAGTTTTCCCTTTGCAGCGCTTTTAAACATTAATAATATAAAGTCAGGTATGTGCTTTACAGTCCTCCCTCAAGTTTTACAATGTCATCAAATCTGCCACTTTTTCTTTTGAAGCCAATATTTTACAAATGTGATTGATGCTTTATATTCTCCCATGTATTCACTAATGTCTGTATTGCTGGCCGTTGTCTTACATAATCACTTATCACTGGACTCTGGTACAAGTCTAAGGTACTCCTGATTCTGTTAGTCAACTCCTATTTTTTTTTTCTATCTCAAGCATTTTCCTTTGTAACACTATTAAAGGTTTCACTGATAGTCTCTCTATGAGCTTTGTTGCCAGATGAATGATTAGTAGAGACCACTTTTGCTTGCTGGCTCACACTCTGATGGATAAACTGTTTCCTCCTTAGCCTGTTTTGCATCAAAAATATCTTTGATCCCTCAGGAAAAATTATTGTCAAGATAACTGGATACAGCAACTCATATCTCACACTTGCCTCTTGATATTCCCTGGTTGTTGGGTAAATTTGCTTCTCTTCTACCTGGTATACAATGAGTGATCATTTTCCACAAACACTTTGTCTTGAATTTTTAATACTTTTCCCTTTTTTCTACAGTTTTATCAGGAACAACACTTCCTGCATCTTTACAGTGTAGGTCTTGATTTCTTATGGTCAGGTTTGGAGCATACACACAATGTGTCCTGTCAATTAACAAATCTTGCTTTGAATCATCAGTCCTGTTTATTTGTAGTTTTATAAGTCTTTTCCTTCCACTTTCTGTAGCATGTCACAAATTCTCATGTACTCTCTGTGCAGTCTTTTAAACTATACTATTTTTGAAACTTCTCTTCCTACAAAGCCTAATGGTCACTCAGCCTATTTTTCATTTTATCTTTTTTTTTCAGTTTTATCAGCTCATCTAAATTGCAGCAAGTTTTGTTTTTCTCCTGTTTTTGCTGTTTAATTTATTTTAAGCACTCTGTGTGGATTTATTTTTTCCTTTAAATTACTGGAAGCTATATCATATAGCAAAGCTGAAAGTTGAACTGCTTTTTGCTAAGCAGTTGCAGGATTCTCCCCAATCTGTATTCTCTCTACTGCTTGATTTCATCTCAGGTTTTTCAGGTATTTTCTTTGCTGGCATCCAGGCATTGTAATTAATAGCCAGTGAATAAAATTTACCCAGACAATTATGCAACCCCTCTTTAGGTTTATTTTCACACTTGTTTCAGTGTGTGTGTGTCTTGGATGTCTGTGGTTGTTCATGTGTTGCTCGACCTTACATGTAGAATTTTTTTCTGATATTTGACTTTTGATGCAGTTATTCCAATAGTTATATCCTTTTTCTGGCTTGTCGTGGTCCGTCCATTTTTGAAATGCAGTTCGTATCTTCACGGTAGACTCTAGTGTAGTAGTATTTGCCCTTAAATTGATGGTACATAGACAAAGGTAACCCCCATGTAACAGTTTTTTTCCTAATGGTCCTTGTCTTTGAGGTATAAATTTCCATTGTCTGGCTCACTGGAAGAAAGCAAAAGTATATCTGATTTTAAACCAAGTGAAATGTGTGCATTACAGAATATGCTGAGCAGTAATTTCCTTAGGATTTGCTGCAGCATGTATAAAGTTAATGTCTCCTCTTTATTGACTTTAAGGTCTCATGTCATTGGGTTACTGTGACTGCTTTCTGGTTAGTCAGTGCTTTTCATATTGCTGCTTGTATTTTTTTTCAATAGACTCCTAAACCTCCATCGGAAGTGGACGAAAAAAGGATTGAGAGTCCGGCTTCCCCACACTTAAAATCCAGACGGGAAGAAAACCCTCAGGTACGTACATTTTGGGTGGATCTCTTCCTTATTGCATTTCTCAACTGGCTTGTGTTACAACAGAATGTTTGTGTTACGTTTCTCTGAGACACAAGACCGACCCTCAGACCAAGATGTTAAGTTTTCTGTGTTGTTCACTGGTTATGTTGAAGATCTCAGGTTTACATTTATTGTGTCCAGATTTTCTTATGTATTGTGTATTGTAGCAAATGTATTTACTTGTTGTCATTAGTTAATGGAGACAGTTTTCCAGTCTAATGATCTAAATTATTTATAAGAAGGTTCGATAAAAAGTACTGCAGGCTAAACTTGTGCAAACTGCAGTGTGAAGCAGTTATACTCTGATAATTCGTAATTTTCATGCGTTGAACATTTTCATATACATGGAGTATCTCTTTCATGATTTGGTTCTGGAAAAGTAGCTATCTAAAATAATGGTACTTGCATAGACCTCACATGAACAAGACTATGTTCATTAGACATTTGTTTATTTCTTCACAGTCTAGGATAAATAGAAGTTGCTTCTGTAAAGGTTATTACCTGCTTCATGTAGAGTTCCTTCATTCTGATAAACATACTGTTCTAGAGTCTTTCCAGGTCCATCTTCACATGTAAAAAGTCAAGAATGTGCTGACTTAGCAGGGCACTAGACCTCAAATAAACCTGTTGGAAGCTCTTCATCATTAACCTTTAACTACCTGCCTGTTTTGGAGCTTGCATCCTTAACATAAGCAGTTACCCCTAAGCTACAGTGTGTATATGTGTGTGTGTGCAGATATATATATATATATATATATATATATATATATATGTGTGTGTGTGTGTGTATATATGTATATGTATATATATATATATATATATATATATATATGTGTATATGATGTATATGTATATATATTAGCATGATGGCTCTCAAGTAGGCGAGCACAGGTGCCCCGCAAATGTATAGTGTTGTAGGGAATGTTTGTGGCAGTGTTTAAAAAAAATAAATAAATAATAATTGTAAACAGTGATGCTTTTTAATTTAAGTGTTTTTGGTAAGAACATAAAGCTGCTTGGCTGTATTAGTAAGGGCAGCTTTGATGTTCTTGGAATTGATCACTGGTGCAGTAGTCTAAGCTATCTGCATCGCCTCCTCCAATAGGATACAACAGCCAGCCGGTTTCTAAAGCTGCAGGGCACCCTTCCATACAACCAAACCATTAGTAAGCTCAGGCTGAGCTAAAAAGGCAGTTTTTGGTACCAAGCCCTTGAGAGCTTTCCTGCTGTAAGAAGAGCATTCTTCTACAGTCTTTCAAGGATCGACGATACACTAACACTGCTCCATTGCTGGGCAGATAATTCCCTTTAGCGGAAAACCTTCCACATTACTTTTCAGTTGTTTAAACTCTGTGTGAAAGACAACTACATTTTATCTAAGGAAAAATACTTTTCTTGCCTGTCTTGTTACTTTTATGTACTTTTAAAAGGGAGCATATTTTATTCAACTTTTTACCACAAAAGTAAATTACTTTTTCTGTGGAAAATTTTTTTTTTTTTTACTTTTTAGGACCGGGGAAGTTTTTAAAGTGCATCTTACTGTGTTTTTTATGGGAAAGGTGACTGTTTTCACTATTCCCTGTTTCACCAACTTCTGTTGCTGTTAAGCTTCACCGGGGAAGTAAGTACCATTTTTAGCTTTAACATGGAACCAGTTCCTCAGTCAAACCTTCTTCCTGCCACTGAAAGAGAGTTAAATAAGCAGCTTTTGTCATCATGGCAAGCTGCTAATTTGCCACAACTGAAAGTGGGTGTGTCTGCTGTTGACAAAGCTGGTTCCTTAGACTACTCATCTCTTTCTTTGGATCCTGTGGTGGTGGTCATACAGCCACTATGGACCAAGGGTTAGCCACATCCTCTGTGGCTATAGGGGTCCCCTCATTGGGCAAGAGAAGAGCCACTTTTGTGGTAGAAGGGGTTCTGAATGTGCCCTTGCTTAGCCAGAAAGTTGTGCCCATTCCTGAAGCTGCTGTTTGCTATTCTAGTTCATTTTGCCCCAACCTTCCTGTCAAAAAGAGAGAGAGAAATCTAAACATTTAACTTTTTCTCTGTCAGTTTTTCTGAAATAGTAATTTATTGAGCTTGGCTCGGGGTTTTTAGCAGGCTATTGACCATTCTTGTAAGGTGGCTTTTGGTAAAAGGAAATGGGATTCCTTTTCCTTGGAGGTTCAGGATGTTAAATCTGTAGGGGAATGTGAAGTGACAGTCAGGTCTTTCTCAGGTTTCTGAATCAAGGTTTGAAGGTAGTTTCATATCTGAGTCTCCTACTCAGGGATTTACTTTATCTGAGACTATTTCCAGAATGTGCCAGTGTTTTCAATGGAGAAACACTGAGTTTTCTCAGTCACTTAACAAATGCTACAGATTCCTACAACTGGAGTTCCCAGAACCCTCAAGTTTCCCTCACACTTGCTGTCAGCATTCAAAGATGTATTTGTCACGGCCTGTGGATGTTCATCGTGTAATACTGCTGCAGTCATCACACTTGGGTTATCCTGCCGTCAGGCGGTCCCGCAGTCGGGCGAATCCCAAAGTCTTGGTCCGGCGTCTGTTGTCGTCGCTTCTTCCCTGACATCAGTGCGACAGGGGTATAAAAGAGGCAGCCGACGCCATTTTCTCCAGTCTTTCTTGCCGCGCGGTACCCGAAGCAGAAGCAGTTTGCAAGTGCCGGTCGGCCAGCTCCTGAGATTTTCAAATCGAATTTCAGTCTGAAGTCTTCTCTAAAGCCAAGTACCCCGTTGGGGAAACTTTTCTTGCCTCAGACCGATGTCAGACAAAGTTGTTAATTGCATTTCTTGTGGGAAGCAAATATCTCATAAGGATTTTCATTCTTACTGTATTCCTTGCCTAGGCCCAGACCACGACATCTCTGGTTGTCGGTTTTGTGCTAGGTTCAACAAACATACAATCTAGCGTTGGGCAGATTTCGCCCGACATTGTTTTGGCAGAAAATTTAATTATAGCATGTCGTCGGAGCAACCGACATCAGCAATGATTAAAAAACGCAAGGATAAGGACAGGCAACCAAGACCAGATTCCGAGGCCTCAGCAAGGCCTGCTGCTGGTTCTCCGGTTTTCAGCAAGGCACATACGCAGCCCCTGACTACCACAGATTTAGAAATTCTGACGGCCTCCCAGACCGAATCAGCTGGGCCTCAGGAGCAGGTTCCATCTCACCCCTTGGACGCCAACCTTGACGGTGATCCGGAGGTTTTGGACAGGCCTTCGGTTTCTGAAGGTGTCTTCAAACCGACAACTATCTCTATTAAGTCTTATGCTAAACTTAAAGCCCCCTTAAAAGTTAGGAAACCGGGTCCACAGTCCCCCCCACAGGCCCCTATGCCTAACAAACAGATGCTTAAGATGGCTAAGGATTTAATTACCCTTATCAGGGGTTCACAACCCCCTCCTGACAAAAGGCCTAGACTGGAGGAAGATTATCCTTCCTCTGACCAAGCATCCATTTCCTCAGCTAACTCTGAAAACCAGGATTATTCCTTCCCTCCTTATGAAGACTCAGATGCTGAAGAGTCCATTCCCTCTGTCTCCCGAAGACTACTCTTTTGGCGAAACTTTACACACCATGAGGGAACACTTCCACATGGAAGGCCAAGATTACTCTGACTCTAAGAAAAGACTCTGAGTTTCTTCTTCTCCCACAGCATAGACCCCTTGCAATTCCTGCAGTTTTAGACATTTTGGATGATGTTTACACCGAATATAGTCTAAACCCAGATTCCTTACCTCCTGCACTAGCTAAACCAGACAGGTACTACCGAGTTCCTGATTCTCATAAGTTTCTATTTAAAAGCCCTGCTGCAGACCCCAAAACCAGTTTTCCCAGGGTCCCAAAGGGGTTAAGGCCTGTACTGCTAAGAATCCACTACCTTCTGAAAGAGATTCCAGAGCATTAGAAAGATGGGGGAAGAAAGTGTATACGTCTGCTACTTTGGCCATGAGGGCCTTAAACTGCCAATTCCACATGCTAAAATACCAGCAGTACTTGATTACACAGTTAAAGCAGAAAATGATCCCTCAGACAGATCAACCTGATTTCAAAGAGATGCAGGATTTGCTGCATGCAGCAGACCAGGTGGGAAAGCATACCTTGCAGTGTGGTTTTGATTCATTGGAAGCCTCCTGTAGAGCAGCTGTCACAGGATCCGTAATACGTAGACATGCTTGGCTAAAAGAGCAAGCCTTACCAGAACATGTCAAAGCAAAGTTATTGGATGCTCCATTGCAGAAAGATGTGTTATTTGGTGTCAAAGCAGAGGAAGTTTTAAAGAAAATGGAAGAAAAGGCAAAATCTATGCAGACAGTTAAAGATTTTTTATAGGTACAACCTACCCGTTTCAGCAGAAACTGGCCATCAAAAAACTGGTCCTTTCCTGCATCAGACAGACCCCAAAGGGGTAGGTACAGACGCCCAAGGGGCAGAGGCCAGCCACAAGGTTCTTTCAGGCCTAGACAATGGCACACAACAACTCAAAGAGGTGGAGATGAAAGATCTCAACCCTTCAGGAAACAAACACAATGACTTCCCTGTTCTCCTGCCAAGCAAAATTGCTCTGGCAGCACTTTTGGGAGGAAAACTGGCTCTATTTCCACAAAATTGGCGCATCATAACAAAGGACAAATGGGTTCTGGATATTATTACCCGAGGCTACAGATTTCATTTTCACACTTTACCACGGATGAGAGGCATGCCAAATCTGCCTCCAAACCAATGGGCAGAGGCACAAACGCAAATTTCAGCTCTCATGGATATGAAAGCAATTCAAAGGGTACCTACAAAGGAGCAAGGTCAAGGTTTTTACTCAAGACTCTTTCTAGTACCAAGAAAGGACAAAGCCTGGAGACCCATTTTAGACCTCTCAATTCTAAACACTTACCTGGAGGTACCCAAATTCAAAATGCTCACACTACAGCAGCTTCTTCCCATGCTGGGCAAGTAACGTTGGACCTCAAAGAGGCCTACTTGCATGTCCCTATCAGACAAGATTGCAGAAGATACCTCAGATTTTTGGCACATACAACGCATTATCAATTCTCTGCATTGCCCTTTGGCTTATCTACTGTGCCCAGAGTATTTACGAAATGCCTGGCATCAGTAATTGCAAACTGCAGACAACGAGGAATACATATTTATCCATATCTGGACGACTGCCTGATCCAAGCGGACAGCAAGACCATTCTATTACAGCATCTGGTATTTGTAACAAAGCTGCTAAGTTGCCTAGGGTACACAGTAAACAAAAAGAAGTCAAAGCTAATACCCTCACAAGACATAATATTCCTGGGTGCCAGCTTAAGTACAACGGCCCAGATGGCTTCTCACGCCAGACAAACAAAAACAACTGACTCAATACTTCAAAAAGATGGCAACTTTTACCCAGCTCACTGCAAGGAAAATCCTGCAGGCATCGGGGTTCATGGCATCCTGCATTCAACTAATTCCACATGCAAAGCTGCATAAAAGGAAATTACAGTAGTACCTGAAAAGTGTATGGACTCAACACAGGCACAGCCTCGAAACAAATATACCTCTCATTCCCTGCCTTCAAAAAGAGTTCCTATGGTGGGCTCAAGCAGGTCAAATAAACAAGGGTCTTCCTTTTGTCTTACCTCCAGCAAACCAAACTGACAACAGATTCTTCAGACTACGCCTGGGGAGTACACATGGCAGGGCAATGCATACAGGGCAAATGGTCCGCAAAACAAATGCATCTACACATCAACCAAAAGGAGATGCTAGCTGTGCAAAATGCACTGACAGCCTTCAAGGACCTCTTGCATCCAGGACTACTAATAAGGACAGACAACACCACAGTTATGTGGTACATAACAAACTGGGAGGAACACACTCCTACCCTTTATGCAGACAGGCAATGACCTTGTGGAACACAGCATTGACTTTCCAAGTACAACTGTAAGCACAATTCCTGCCGGGAAAGGGAAACGTATTGGTAGACGAATTGAGCAGAAATTTGGCAGATCCTCACGAGTGGAGACTACACCCACAAGTATTTTCAATGATAACTCAAAAGTGTGGACGCCCAGACATATATCTATTTGCCTCCCCCAACAATTGCCAACTGCAGAAATTTTGCACAAGGACTTATCATTCCCTAGCCTAGAAAATGGATGCCCTGTCATTCAGTTGGACAGCATTGACAGACTATGCCGTCCCACCACTACCTCTCTTGACCAAGGTATTACTGAAAGTCAGATCAGAGAGACCTCAAATGATCCTCATTGCTCCGGACTGGCCACGTCAGCGCTGGTACCCATTACTAAGGACCTTGACTCGCAGCCCTCCATGGATCTTACCTCAATTCCTATTTCTGTTGACTCAGCAAAACTCTCAGACCCTTCACAGTCAGCTCAGGACTTTAAATTTATCTGCATGGAGAATACCTTGAATTATCAATCAACACTTCTGTCAAAGGACGTCCTGAATGTCATTTTGGAGGCCAGGAGGCCCAGCACCAGAAAAACTTACTCAGAGAAATGGAAAAGATTTTGTGCATGGAACCGGGCTAAAGGCCAAAATTCTTGGATACCAAACATTCCTCAAATATTGCAATTCTTAACTGAGATGCTACACAAAGGTCTTTCTTGCTCATCCATTAAGATCCATGCTTCAGCCATTTCAGCTCAATATAATACGGATCCTCCCATATTCTCACACCCTTTACTAAGGCAGTTTCTCAAAGGGGCTAAGAATGTAAGACCCCCCCGGAAACCCCCAATGCCAGCTTGGGACCTCAACTTCATTTTAGAAAAATTAACACTGCCTCCTTTCGAACCGGCCTTCTCAGCAGAACTACAATACTTGTCATGGAAAACAGCTCTGTTGCTGGCTATCACCTCAGCACGCAGGGTCTCAGAACTACAGGCACTTATGGCAGTGGAACCTTTCATCATTTTCCATCGGGACAGAGTCTCTTTACAAACTGTAACCCTACCTTTATGCCAAAGGTAGTATCCAGTGTGGCTTTGAATCAGACCATTCATTTACCCACCTTTTATCCAAACCCCCAGAATAAAGGAAAAGGACTCCTTCACTCTTTGGACATTCACAGACCGCTACGTTACTATCTGGATAAGACAAAGACCTTCAGAAAAACTGACCAACTCTTTGTATCCTATGCTGCAGGTTCACAAGGAAAGGCTATTTCAAAACAGACCATCTCCAAATGGATAGCACATTGTATCCATTTTTGCTACTCTCACCATGGGAAAGCAGTGCTAGTTAATATTAGGTCCCATTCTACCAGGGCTACAGCAACCTCAGCAGCCTTTCTCAGGGGGGTTCCAACCAAGGGCATTCTGGAGGCAGCTAGTTGGAGTTCTGTGCACACCTTTACCAAGCACTACCACCTTCCATTATACTCAAAAACCAGAGCTGGTTTTGCCACTGCAGTTCTGCAGGGCATCCTAGCTTCACCTAACCCAGTTTAGTACCAGCCACCCATCCGTAGTTTTGGGATTCAACCCAAGTGTGATGACTGCAGCAGTATTACACGATGAACATAGTACAGTTTTGTACCTACCATAAATGTAGATGTTCGAGTGTATATACTGCTGCAGTCCAGGTTACCCTCCCACCATCCCCTCTACATACCAGCATGTTAGTTATAACTCCATGTACATCAATCTAATGGATGCATGCCTATATGGTGTATTTGCTAACAACTAGTACTTTTGTTTATCTACTAAGTTATTTTGCATAGTTATTTGTATTGCCTGCCTTCCTAGTTGGGGGCACCTGACATCTGGGGCAAGAAAAACTGAAGAAAATGGCGTTTGCTGCCTCTCTTATACCCCTGTCGCACTGACATCCGGGAAGAAGTGACGACAATCGATGCCGGACCAAGAGTTTGGGATTCGGCCGACTGCGGGACCGCCTGACGGCAGGATAACCCAAGTGTGATGACTGCAGCAGTATATACACTCTAACATCTACATTTATGGTAGGTACAAAACTGTACTTTTCTTTGACAGCCAATCTGCATGCCTCTAAGAATAGGTAGAATGTGCAACAGTATAAAGAAATGATAAATTTCAATAATTGGCCAAGTTTCTGGTGTCATTCAAAGGGGATCCAGTATCTGTCCGCCTGGGATGACATGCTCAACAAACCACGTTGCTTCGCAAGAGATGGCTTGCACCTGTCACCCTTAGGCTTTCAAATACTGGCCAAGGCCTTTGGCACCCCCCATAGTGCCTTTTTTAGGCAAGACTCACAAGACAACCCACAACCATAAATGGCACAAGTAACCAAAAACTGACGGTAATGTTACTCAACGCCAGAAGTCTAAACCTCAAAATGCATGCACTCGCGGCACTCGTCAGTATGGAGAACATCGATATTTTTGCAGTAACAGAAACCTGGTTTAAGGCTCTAGAGAGCACCCCAGCACTACCACGCTATAACTCATACCATATTTTTCAGCCACAGAACCCGGACCGAAACACAAAAAGCGGGGGTGTATCCATATTCATCAAGGATACCCACACCTCCAGGTTAGTGGTGTAGCACGATGCCTCAGAGATCATCTATGTGCAAATAACCATGGCAAAACTGCAATTCAAATTGTAGCTTGCTACAGATCATCCACCATGACCCAGGACCCCCCATTCCGTGTTTCTGGAGACACTGGAAAATATGAAGGTCCTACCAAACACCCTAATATTGGGTGATTTCAATTACCCAAACATTAACTGGAAGAACTAGTCAAGTACTAACTTCCCTTGCTCAATGTTTCCTAGAATTTATAAACGCGAACACCCTGGATCCAACTGGTGAACACCCCTGCCAGAGGTGACAACATATTGGTCCTGGTCAGCACCAACATGGGCGACTGGTGTTCCACACCGGAGGTCAACCTCTCGCTGGTTAGATCAGACCATAGACTAATCACTCTGGATATCCACATCCTGCCCCCCCCCCCCAATCAAGGAAAACACTGTGAAAAACTTTTCAAAAGCCACTTTCACGTTACTCAAGACCGATTTGGAAATGTTCACAGTCCCCATGCTAAAGGACAATGCTGTCCAAGCTGCTGAATCCCTTACAAAGGCACTTTATGAGCACCTGCAAGAATGCATGGATCGTGCTATCCCAAGCAAAACCAAGACTCACTCCTCCAAGAAAAGGAAACCAGTCTGGTGGACCCCTGTTATAAACAAGCTATATAAAAGAAGGAAGAAACTAGTAAAATCCCAAGAAGGAGAGACATCCCTGATAAGTATCAGCAAGAAACTACAATTCCTCATAAAGTCATCCAAGGCTAATTTCGAAAGAAAAATTGCCAAGGACTCCAAAGATAACCACAAAGCGTTCTTCAGCTATGTCAAGAACCTAAGTGGAAACTCCCAGATCTGCTCTGAGTTAGTGCAGAATGGCACAAAATACACTGAACCGACTGATATTGCCAACATTCTGGCAGACAGGTTTAGTGTAAACTTTACCCCCCCCTCTCACCCCCCCTAAAGGGCCCATAACCATACCAGAAGAATGTAGAGCCCTGGCAATCACTGACACACAGGTTAAAACAGCCCTATCCAAAGCCAAAAACACAGCTTCAATGGGACCTGACGGTGTCCCAGGCTGTGTCTTACACAAGCTCCAAAATGAACTTACCCCTCACCTAAACACACTGTTCAAACTCAGCCTCTTTACAGGCTACGTACCCATAGAATGGCGCACAGCAACATTTATCCCGCTCCACAAAGGTGGAGCCAGAATGGACCCCAGGAACTATCGCCGTCTAAGCTTGACTAGTCTGGTCTGCAAGGCTGTGGAGCGCATCATCATGGAACACATTAACAGAGACATTGGGAACCTCCAAACATTGGACCCTACCCAGTTTGGCTTTAAGGGCAAATCATGCCTTCTAAACCTGGTGGGCTTCTTTGAGACAGTTACCAAGGCTTTAGACGAGGGAAAGGAGGTCCACACAGCCTACCTAGACCTTGCAAAGGCTTTCAACACCATTCCCCATTCTGGTGTTATAGACAAGTTCACCAACCTGAACATAATCCCCTATATCACGAGATGGGTTGCCAGTTGGCTCACTGATAGAACCCACACTGTGAGAGTTGCAGGCTCTAGGTCCTACTCTAAACTGGTTACAAGTGGCATCCCCAGGGCTCGGTTCTGGGACCCGTCCTGTTTGGTATATACTTAGAGGTACAGGCAAGCACAGGAGGACTATGGCTGACCAAGTTCACAAACTACTACAAACTCGGGGCCATAATTGACACTCTGGCTGATACAGACATACTGCAGAAGAGTCTCACTGAGACAGATACCTGGTGTCAAAATCATGGCCTCAAGCTAAATGCCAAAAAGTCCATAGTCTTCCCCTTTGGAGAAACAAAGTACCCACGAACTACCACATACGTGGTAGTCCCCTAAATATAGTAAATGTAATAAGGGATCTGGGACCCAAGTAGATAGTAATCTCTCCTTTGATAATCATATTGCCAAGGTGGTTAGAACATCTTTCTGTGTGGCCCACCTTATCACAAAAGGTTTCACATCTAGAACAGAAGAGGTTATTGTGCCCCTCTACTCATCAGACCCATCATAGAGTACAACTCCCCATTTGGGATGTACCTTACAATACACCTGCAACAGCTGGAAAGACCACAGAAGTACCTCACCAAGAGGATTACTGGCCTCAAACAGATGCCCTATGCAGCCTGACTGAAGAAACTCCAGCTGTACTCTTTTGCATACCGCTTACTCAGAGGTGATACCTGCTTGACATAGAAGGCCATGTCCAACCCAGAATTGATGGACATGCTCCAACTAAAAAAAAAAAACAACTCCCCGAGAGCCACACCCTCTAGGGATCTAAATCTCACCACAACGAAAAATAGGACGTGCTGGAACGATAGATTCCTGTCCCAGAGGCTCCTCATTCTTTGGAACAGGATTCCAATCTACATTAGACAGAGCCCCCTCACTAACGCTCTTTAAGAGAAGCTTTGACGAGTGGATGGGAAACAGAAAATTTTCCCCGGGGATCACTGCAGTGGCTTTGCTGGCCAGAGGCACAGGGAACTAATGGCTCTGCTGGACAGAGGCACAGGGAACTAATCTAAGAGGGCGGCGAAAGCCAACACATTCTGGCTAGGCTTATAGATGCCCTCGGGCAGATAGCCTAGTACTTACCTGTGAACCTTCAGTCTTTCAAATTTTTATACTCTTAATCCCAGACCTGATCCAGCAGTAACAGTATTAGTTACTCCAGTTGCTGCTAAGCATTTTATTAATTATAATCCTTCTCTTTCAGACAAGTATGGTAAAGCTAATGATAAGTTTGGGGGGGGGGTGTAACTTTGATTTTTAGCATTCTGAATTGTCAGACTCCTATGTTAAAATTTATACTGACTGTGAAAGTATGAGTATTGTCTTTAGCTGCAGTTTATCATGTTTGGAAAATTCTGCTTTGTGTAGTTGATTCTTCTGTTTCTCGGGTCATTATTCAATGTTTGAAGTGTGTATGAGTTTGTAAATACTGCTTCTAGGGATGTTGCCACTGGTACTGTTTTGAAGAGGTTTGTCTGGCTGTGTTCTCTCAGACCTTCCTAGATGTCAGCAATGACATTTTGATTTCACCTTTAGATAGAAATAGTTTTTGGACTCTGCTGCAGAGGATATCAAAAAGTGTGATGAGAGGTAAGCTGATTCAGAGAATGTCTCATTTTTTAGCAGACCACTTCTAAATTTTCCACTGGATTTTCTGTTCCCCTATCCATTATTTCCAAGAAACAAAATACAGTCTCAGTAGAGCGCCGGTAAGCAGACTTTTAAAAAGCAATGGCAGGGAGGTTTCAGAAAGAAAGCTGGATGGCACCTCCCCAAAGCAAAGGACAATCAAATAAGGCAGAAAGCTGGATGACCCCTCACCAGAACAGACCGTCAAGGCCGAATGGCTTATTTAAGGGACCCCCCACTTTCAAGTAGTCCCTTGCCCGTCCAGAAAGTCTGAATCAGCATTTCTTGCTTTGGCAACAGATTGTTTTATGCAAATAGATTTTGAGGTTGATCCAGCTAGGATACAGATGTCAGTCTGGGGAAATTCCTCCAGAGCAAACTCTTCTTTTCCATCCTGTGTTACATCATATGCTGTTTCAGGGGAATTGTAGAAGTTGCCTCTCCTTCCCATTTGGGAAAGGATTTTATTCAGGAATGTTTTTAGTGCCAAAGAAAGCTCCTGGAGAACAGATGTTCTTGTTTCACTGTTGCATTCAACACATTTGGGTTATCCCTGCCAGGGTAGCCCTCGGCTGGCCCGAATACCAGAGGGTTAGTATTTCTGCATCTGTTGCTTTCGCTTCAGGACTGACAGGTCGTCAGTAGTATAAAGTAATGCAGCCAATGCCATTACATCAGTCTTTTTTGCTGAGAAGCCCGAAGCAGCACAAGTACCGGTTGGCCGCTACCTGCCTTTCATCTTCCAAATTGAAGGTGAAGTCTTCTAAAGCAAAGTACCCCATTGGGGATCCTTTTTTCTTGCTCTAACAGATGCCAGAAAAAGTTAACAATTGTCTCACCTGTGGAAAGCAAATACCACACTGAGACTTTCATTCTTACTGCATCACTTGCTTAGGCCCAGACCATGATATCCCTCGCTGTCGCTTTTGTGCTTTGTTCAACACCAGAACTATACGTCGTCGGGCCCTTATTGTAGCTAGATATTTTCGCTCACAGTCCTCTAATTCCGATATGGCTTTGATAAGCTATTCGACAGCAAATCTTCCGAAAAAACATAAGGATAAAGACAGACCGTAAAGGTCCAAACCTATGATGACGCTTCTGTCAAGCTAGGTGTCAGTTCTCCGGTCCTCAGTGAGGCACTTTTGCAGCCCCTGATGCCCGCTTCTGTGGATTGGCATGCCACTACTGAGACCCTTTTGGAGTTTGGTATGCCGCAAAACTATTCTTCGACTAAGGAGCCTTTGGATGTTCTTCGTGTTTGACTGTTGCAGTCATCACACTTGGGTTATCTGCCTGCAGGTAGCCCTCAGTTGGCCCAAATACCAGAGTCTTGGTATTTCTGCGTCGGATGCTGTCGCCTCTTCCATGATGTCAGGTCGTCGGGGGTATAAAATATGCAGCCGATGCCATTACATCAGTCTATCTTGCTGGAAGGAGCCCCAAGCAGAAGCAGTTCAAGTGCCGGTCGGCCGCTACCTGAAATTTTCGTTTTTTCGAGTTTCAGATGTGAAGCCTTCTAAAGCTAAGTACCCCGTTAGAGATTCTTTTTTCTTGCTCCAACCGATGTCAGAAAAATTAACAATTGTCTTGCCTGTGGAAAGCAAATACCTCACAGAGATTTTCATTCTTACTGCGTCACCTGTTTAGGCCCAGACCACGACGTCCCTAGCTGTCATTTTTGTGCCTTGTTTAACGCACGAACCATTCGTCATCGGGCTATTTTTGTAGCTTAATTCTTTCCCTCTCGTTCTCCGTGTTACGAAATGGCTTTGGCAAGCCATCCGAATACCGATCTTCCGAAAAGCGCAAAGACAGACCGCATAGGTCAAAAACTGCTGATGATGCTTCCGTTCAGCTCATCGCTAGTCTGCCTGTACTCAGTGAGGTGCCTTTGCAGCCCCTGATGCTCGCTTCTCCAGATTCGCAGGCCTCTGCTGAGACCCATTCGGAGTCCAGTATGCCGCAAGATGTTTCTTTGACTGTGGAACCTGCAGATGTCTATCTCGTGTGGGTCCGGAGCCACTGTGCAGGCACTGGCTTCTGAGGATGTATTCCGACCTACCGATATTCATATTAAACAGACATCTTCATTTCCTACTAAAACTACTGAGTTTCTCAGGCCCAGAGTTTCACTGCACATAGAAAACCGACGTCCAAAGCGCATGGTCATCCCCCCATGCCACAAAAACAAATGCTTGGAATGGCTGAAGACCTTATTACTCTAATTAGGGGAAGCCAGCCTTCCCTTGCCAAAAGACAAAGAAATGAATTTCCTTCTGATTCTACAGACCAGGAGTCTGATGACTCTGACCCTTCTGATTACCAGGATATACCCTATTCTACCTATGAGGATTCAGATGCAGAGGAATCCATTCCCTCTGCCTCCCCTCCTGTGGTTTTCTCTTTTGGTAAACCTTGCATACCTTAAGAGGGCATTTCCGCTGGCAATGCCAGGACTATCTTCAGTCCAAGAAGAGACTCAGGGAATTTTTAGATTTGCCTCAGCACAGGCCTCTAGCTGTACCCCTCTGTTCTGGATATTGTAGACTGTCTTCTTGGAGTCCAGTCTTACTCCTGATACTTTACCATCATCTCTTAGAAAACCTGAGTGGTACTGCAGAGTACCTGATTCTCACAAAATTTTCTTCAAGAATCTTGTTTGATTTGTAAAAGTTATTAATTGTTTTAAAATAAAATTTCGTGAAAATTATTTGAAAAAAAAAAAAAAAGAATCCTACTGCGGATCCAGAGACCATTTCCCAGGGACTTAAAGGCATTAAGGCTGCTACAGCCAAAAACCTCTACCCCCTCAGACAGGAATTCTAGAGCTTTAGACAGATTGGGTAAGAAGGTATGTACCTCTGCAACTCTTGCCATCAGGGCTTTGAATTGTCAGTTTCACATGTTGAAGTACCATCAACATATTATGGAACTAATTAAACAAAACAGTGTTACTTCCAGATTGTGCGGAAAATAAAGATTTACAAGAGTTAATGCATTCTGCAAACCAAGCTAGTAAACATACTATGCAATGTGGGTTTGATGCCTTAGAAGCATCTTGCAGGGCTGCTGTCTGTGTCTGTACTGAGAAGGCATGCTTGGCTAAAAGAACAAGTCTTGCCTGACTATGTCAAAGCAAAATTACTAGATGCTCCATTAAATCAGGAGTGTTTGGCACAAAAGCAGAAGAAGTTCTTAAAAAGATGGAAGAAAAAGCTAAATCTATGGAAACAGTCAGAGTTCTTACAGGTGCAGCCACCTAGATTCAGTAGGCATTGGCCTTCAAAAAACTGGTCCTGTCCAGTCCCTCTCAGGCTTTCTCAGTCCAAACCCAGGAGCAACAGACCTCCAAGACTACAGTCTCAGGGTAAGCAGAGATCTAAACAATGGATGTTTTCCGTCTCAAAACCAGGGAGTGGTAGGCCACCCCCTTATGGAAAATGTTCACAATGACTTTCCAGTTATCCTTCCCAGCCATGCTCAAGTGCTTGCGCCCCTAGGAGGAAAACTTGCCCTTCATGCTAAAAAACTGGATGTCCATTACTCAGGACCGATGGGTTCTAAACATTGTATCCCAAGGATACAGATTCTACTTCCACTCACTGCCAACATCAAGCAGGTTGCCAGACCTTCCTCCAAACCGGTGGGCAGAGGCTCAAAAGCATGTACTTTCCATTCTCCATGTCAGGGCTGTTCATCCTCTCCCATTAGAACAAAGGGGACAGGGTTTCTACTCCATACTCTTCCTAATGCCCAGAAAAGAGAGCTCTTGGCACCCTGTCTTGGATCTATCAATTCTCAACACCTTTCTGGTGGTTCCAAAATTCAAAATGCTTAAACTGCAACAACTTCTTCCTATGCTAGCCAAGGATGCCTGGTTAGTCACCCTAGACTTGAGACTCTTATCTGCACATCCCCATAAGGGAGTCTTGCAGGAAATATCTACGTTTCAGGGCAGGCTGTATGCACCATCAGTTCTCTGCACTTTCCTTTGGCTTATCTACTGCACCCAGAGTATTCACAAAATGGCATACTGCAGGCAGAGAAATATTCAAATCTATTCATACTTGGACGATTGCCTGATTCAGGCGAACCGTCAAGAATTGCTACTTCAGCACCTGGCATTTGTAAAAAGACTTCTAACTTCACTGGGATACACCATCAATGAAAAGAAGTCACAACTGGTGCCCAGCCACCAAATTGTATTCCTGGGAGCAAGCTTGAACACGACCTCCCAGATGGTATTCCTCACTCCAGAAATGCAGGTCCATCTGACAAACTATTTCATACTAATGGCCAACAAAACCCAGCTGTCTGCAAGGAAAATACTGCAAGTCCTAGGGTTCATGGCCTCATGCATTCTGCTGATTCCGTATGCAAGACTGCATATGAGGAAACTTCAGTGGTACTTGAAAAGTCTCTGGTGTCAACATACTCAGGACCTGGAAACGGTGATTCCTATCATACCTTGTCTAAGGGCAGAGTTCCTTTGGTGGACAGAAGCATGCAACCACAACAAGGGACTTCCTTTCACTCAACCCCTCGCCACCCAAACCTTGACAATAGATGCATCAGACTATGCATGGGGGGCTCACATGGCAGGCAAATGCATTCAAGGCAAATGGAGCCCAGAGCAAATTCTCCTGCATATCAATCAAAAAGAGATGCTATCTGTACAGAATGCTCTGACAGTCTTCAAATACCTTATCCTTCCAGGACAGCTCCCGATAAAGACAGACAACACCACAGTTATGTGGTACATAAACAAGCTGGGCCGGACTCATTCTTACCCACTCTGCAGGTTATCCATGACTCTGTGGAACACAGCCTTGAGCATCCAAATGCACCTACAAGCTCCATTCCTGCCAGGCAAGCAAAATTCACTGGCAGACGACTTAATCAGAAATCTACTGGACCCTCACGACTGGAAACTGGAACCAAATTCATAGGTTCATAGGTATTAGCCCTAGGGCCTATACAAGCCTAGCCAAAAAAGTACCCTGGCTTTCGCCACCCAAGAAAATTTTTTTCTTGTGACCCTGTCGAGCAGAGCCACAGAAGTGATTCCTGGGGTGAATTTCCTATTTCCTATCCAGTTTTCAAGATTTTTCTTGGAGTGCTAATGAGGAGCTCTGTTTGACATAGCTAGTCTGTTCCAGAGTATGGGAAGTCCCTGGGACAGGAATCTATCCCTCCAGCATGTTCTGTTTATTGTGGTGACAGGGTTTAGGTCCCTAGAGCGTGTAGCTCGGAGGGATTGGGATTTCTTTAAGTGGAGTATGTCCAACAGCCCTGGACTTAACATAGCTTTGTATGTTAGGCAGAGATAGCCTCTGAGTAGGCGATATACGACGGATTAAAGTTGGAATTTTTTGAGATGGTCTGCCTAGGGCATCTGTTTGAGACCGATAATCCTCTCTGTGAGGTATTTCTGTGGCCTTTCCAGTTGATGTCTTGTGAGCTACCATACCAAAAGGGGCATTTTACTCTTTAATGGGTCTAATGAGTGATGAGTACAGTGGAACAATGACCTCTTTTTTTTCTGGATGAGAAACCTTTTCTGATGAGGTGAGCCACGTAGAAGGATTTCCTGACAACTGTAGCGATGTGATTATCAAAGGAGAGACTATTGTCCACCTGTGTCCCAAGGTCTCATCGCACTTTTGGTGTTAAGTAGACTACCACTTAGGTGGTAGTTCATGGGTACAGAGTTTTCGCCAAAGGGGATGACAATACACTTTGTGGCATTGAGCTTCAGGCTATAGCTTTGACACCAGGCATCTGTCTCAGTCACTACTTTTTGTAGTATGTCCACATCGTTAGGATTTTCGATTATGGCTCCTAGTTTGCAGTCATCTGCAAACTTTGTTAGACAAAGACCTGTGTTAGCCTGTACTTCAGAGAAGTAGATACCAAACAGGAGAGGACCTAGGACTGAACCCTGTGGTACTCCACTTGTCATGGGTCTGAGGTTGGATTTATTCTGCTGCTTTCACAGTGTGGGTTCGGTCAGTGAGCCAGTTGGCAACCCATCTTGTGACACATGGATTTATATCTAGTTTAGTGAGTTTTCTATAATCCCAGAGTGGGGGATGGTGTCGAAAGCCTTGGCGAGATCTAGATAGGCTGTGTGTAGCACCTTACCCTCATCTACAGCTTTGGTGACCGCTTCAAAGAAGTCTATCAGGTTTAGGAGACATGATCTGCCTTTTACAAACCCTATCTGGGTAGGGTCCAGAGTTTGGAGATTATCAATGTCATTGTTTATAAGTTCCATGGGGATACTCTCCATAGCCTTGCAGACCAGGCTGCCTGGCACCAGATGTTCTTCGTGTTTCACTGTTGCAGTCATTACATTTGGGTAATCCTGCTGGCAGGTTGCCCTCAGTCGGCCTGAATTCCAAAGTCCTGGGTCTTGCGTCGGCTGCTGTCGCCCCTTCCCTGACATCAGGTCGTCAAGAGTATAAAAGATGCGGCTGACGCCATCTTCTTTAGTCTTTCTTGCCGCGTAGTGCCCGAAGCAGAAGCAGTTCGCAAGTGCTGGTCGGCCGATTCCTGAGATTTTCGTGTTCGAATTTCAGATCCAAAGTCTTCAATAAAGTTAAGTACCCCTTTGCGGAAACTTTTTTCTTGCTCCAAACCGATGTCAGAAAAAGTAAATAATTGTATTTCTTCTGGAAAGCAAATACCTCATAAGGACTTTCATTCTTACTGTATTCCTTGCGTAGGCCCTGATCACAACGTTTCTGGTTGTCAGTTTTGTGCTAGATTTAACCAACGCACTATTGAGCGTCTGTATGATTTTGCTTTAAACTATTTTAGACGCCGGTTTAATTATCCAGAAATGTCATCGGTTAGCCATCCCGACTACCGGAGTTCACAAAAAACGCAAAGAAAAAGAGAGATAGACAACAGTGGCCCAAAACCAACGACAAAGCTTCTCCTAAGCCAGTCGCCGGTTCTCAGTGAGACACTTTCGAAGCCCCTGATGCCCGCTACTTTAGAGTCGCAGGCTGCTACTGACTCCCACGTGGAGTCGGCCATGCCACTGGAAACTCAAGGTATTGGAGCTTCGGATACTATTCCTTCAGATGGGTCTGGAGCTGCTGAGCAGGCACCGGCTTCTGAGGGTGTATTCAGACATAAACATCTTTACATTAAACCAACCTCAGCTTCAAAGGAAAAGACTAAAGCACCTTCTAAAGCAAAGAAACAAGCTCGAGCCACGTGGACAGGCCTCTGCCCAAAAAACAGATGCTCAAAATGGCCGAAGACTTAATTACCTTGATCAGGGGTTCCCATCCCCCTCCTGATAAGAGGCCTAGGCAAGAGACTGACTATGAATCTTCAGATCAGGTTTCTATTTCTTCTGATCAGAATATTCTCTTCCCCCTCTATGAGGATTCTGATGCTGAAGAATCTATACCTTCATCTTCTCCTCCAGAGGACTATTCTTTTGGGGAATCCTTGCATACCATGAGGGAGCATTTCCACTGGGAGAGCCAAGATTTTTCAGAATCTAAAAAGAGGCTCAGAGATTTCCTTTTACTACCTCAACACAGGCCACTAGCCATTCCACTTGTGTTAGATATTGTAGATGATGTGTTTTCAGAGTCTAGTCTCACCCCTGACACCTTACCTCCAGCTCCTGTTAAGCCTGACAGATATTACGGGGTTCCTGACTCTCATAAATTCCTTTTTAAAAACCCTGCTGCAGACTCTGAAACTGTTTCACATGGTCCCAAAGGAATTAAGGCTTCCGCTGCAAAAAACCCTACCGACAGAGTTTGTAGGGCACTGGATAGATGGGGAAAAAAGGTTTGCACATCTACTACCTTGGCTATAAGGGCCTTAAACTGTCAGTTTCATATGCTCAAATATCAGCAACATGTCATGGTATTGTTTAAGCAGAAAATGTTATTAAACTCTGAATGTGCAGAAAACAAGGAAATGCAGGATTTATTGCATGCAGCTGAACAAGTTGGAAAGCATACTTTGCAATGTGGTTTTGATTCTTTGGAGGCCTCCTGCAGGGCCACAGTGTTCTGGTATTAGGAGGCATGCTTGGTTAAAGGAACAAAATCTGCCTGATCATGTCAAAGGTAAATTATTAGATGCACCTTTACAGCATGATACTTTGTTTGGTGTTAAGGCAGAGGAGGTGTTAAAGAAAATGGAGGACAAAGCTAAATCTATGCAAACTGTCAAATATTTTTTACAAGTACAGCCACCTAGGTTTAGTAGACACTGGCCTACAAAGAATTTGTCCTTTCCTGTGTCAGACCTCAAAGGGGCAGATCCAGACGCCCTAGAGGCAGATCCCTGGCGCAGGGTTCCTACAGGTCAAAGCAATGGGGTGCTTCTACCTCCAAAGTTGGAGAAGACAAATCACAGCCATACAGGAAACAGTCCCAATGACTTCCCCCTGCCTGCACCAAGCACTTATCTCCTGGCAGCACCCTTAGGGGGAAAATTAGCACTTTTTTTCTCAAAATTGGCACATTATAACACAGGACAAGTGGGTTCTAAATATCGTATCACAAGGGTACAAGTTCCATTTCCATACCCTGCCAAAGGCAAACGGCTGGCCAGATCTGCCAAAAAATCAATGGGCAGAGGCACAAAAACAAGTCTCATCCCTCATGGACATGGGGGCCATTCAACAGGTACCAGAGCAAGAGCAGGGACAAGGATTTTACTCAAGACTGTTTTTGGTACCGAGAAAGGTGAAGGCCTGGAGACCAATACTGGACCTATCTATTCTGAACGCATACCTGGATATACCAAAATTCAAGTTGATGATTTTGCAGCAGCTTCTGCCCATGCTGGGCAAGAACGCTTGGCTGGTGACTCTAGATCTAAAAGAGGCATACCTGCATTTCCCAATCAGACATTTATGCCGAAGATACCTCAGATTCAAGGCTGGCTCAATGCATTACGAATTCTCTGCACTGCCCTTTGTAAAGACCCTGGACGCAATAGATAAGCCAAAGTGCCTGGCACCAGTAATTGCATTCCGCAGACAGAGGAATACAAATATATCCTTACTTGGACGACTGTCTAATTCAAGCAGAGAACAAGAACATTCTTCTACAACACGTGATGTTTGTGAAAAGACTTCTAACATGCCTATGGTACACAGTCAACGAAAAGAAATCAAAACTAGTACCCTCTCAAGAGATAATATTCCTGGGTGTAAGCTTAATTACAACTGCCCAGATGGCTTATTTCAGGCCAGACAAACAAAGGCAACTGACTACCTATTTCAAAATGTTGGCAACAAAGGCCCAGTTATCTGCAAGAAAAATTCTGCAGGCTTTGGGCTTCATGGCATCCTGCATCCTACTAATTCCATATGCAAGACTGCATATGAGGAAACTTCAGTTTTACCTAAAAAGTGTTTGGACTCAACATTGCCACAGCCTGAAAACAATGAATACTCTCATTCCCTGCCTAGAACAGGAGTTTCTCTGATGGGTAAAGGCTTGTCACCAAAACAAGGGACAGCCATTACATTACCCCCAGCCAGGCAGACAATAACAACGGATGCATCAGATTATGCTTGGAAGGCCCACATGGCAGGAAGATGCATTCAGGGCACATGGTCCTAAACCCAAATGCATCTACATATCAATCAAAAAGAGATGCTAGCTGTTCAGAATGCCCTGACAGCCTTCACGGACCTACTTCTTGCGGGACAACTACTGATAAATACAGACAACACCACGGTCATGTGGTATATAAACAAGCAGGGGGGCACACATTCTTACCCCCTTTGCAGACTAGCCATGACTTTGTGGGACACAGCATTGACTTACCAAGTACATCTGCAGGCACAATTCCTGCCAGGAAGGAAAAATACTCTGGCAGACGAAATAAGCAGAAGCCTCATGGATGCCCACAAGTGGCAGCTGAATCCACAAGTCTTCAGCATGATAACAAGGAAATAGGGATGCCCAGACATAGATCTGTTTGCCTCCCCTCAACTACCAACTAAAACGATTCTGCACAAGGACTTATCACAGACAAGCTTGGAAAGTGGACGCCCTATCTTTCAGCTGGAAAAACCTGTCAGTATATGCCTTTCCCCCCACTGCCTCTCCTCCCCAAGGTACTCCTAAAGGTCAGACAGGAGAAGCCGAAAATGATCCTGATTGCCCCAGACTGGCCCCTCCAGTACTGGTTTCCAGTCCTAAAGAACTTGTCTCAATGCCCAGCTTGGACCTTACCTCAAATACCTCCTCTACTGTCCCAGCAAAACAATCAGATCCTGCACAGCCAACTCAGGACTTTTAACCTGGCAGCATGGCGGATAATGTAGTCATACAAAACACACCTCTCAGTAAAACTGATGGATGTTATTTTGGAGGCCAGAAGGCCTAGTACTAGGAAATCTTATGCTGGAAAATAGAAGAGATTCTGTGCTTGGAACCACGCACGAGGAACTCATACAGCTGTGCCAAATATTCCTCAGATTTTGCAATACTTAACTGTTGAGTTGCTGGACAAAGGCCTATCTTTTTCATCTATTAAAATTCATATCTCTGCCATTTTTTTTCATTACAATACAGAGCCACCAATCTTTTCTCATCCCTTATTAAAACAGTACCTCAGTGGAGCCAAAAATTTAATGCCTCCAAGGAGATCACCAATGCCTGCATGGGACCTCAGCTATGTCTTGGAAAAACTCACTCTGCCACCTCCTGAGCCAGCTGCTACTTTTGGTATAAAGTTTTTATCTTGGAAAACAGCTCTGCTCGTAGCAATTACTTATGCAGGACAAGTTTCAGAGCTACAGGCACTCATGGCTGTGGAATATTTTATCATTTTTTATCCAGACAGGGTCTCTCCGAGGACAAAACCAACATTTATGCCTAAGGTGGTGTCCAGTGTGGCTCTTAACCAAACTATTCATCTGCCAACTTTTTATCCAAATCCACAGAACAAGGGGGAGAGAATTCTGCATTCTTTGGATGTACACAGACTGCTTAGATTCTGCTTGGACAGAACCAAAGTTTTCAGAAAGACAGAGCAATTACTAGTGGCATATGCTGCAGGATCACAAGGAAAGGCTATCTCAAAGCAGACTATTTCAAAGCGGATAGGCCACTTCATTCATTTCTGCTACTTACACCATGGCAAGCTAGTGCCTAAGGGCATTAGGCCACATTCAAGCAGAGCTGCAGCCACTTCAGCAGCCTTTCTCAGGGGAGTACCAACCAAGGGCATTTTAGAGGCTGCTACTTGGAGTTCAGTGCACATGTTTACAAAGCACTATCATCTGCCTCTCTACTGTAAATCCAGGGCAGGCTTTGCCACTGCAGTTCTGCAGGGCCTCATAGCCGCTCCTAATGCTGTTTAGCTCCAGCCTCCCATCCATAGCTTTGGGACTCTACCCAAATGTAATGACTGCAACAGTGAAACACGAAGAACATAGTACAGTTGTGTACACTTGCCATAAATATAGATGTTCAAGTGTATTCACTGTTGCAGTCCAGGTTACCCACCCGTCATCCCCCTTTCTTCTGATGTAACCTATCTTTTCCTTCTCTGATTTATACAACCTATGTGATGTATTTGCTTGTAGATGAAGGTAAAGTTTATATTGGTGCATGTATTTATATATTTAAATTTTGGCTACCCTTTTAGGGGGCACCTGACATCTGGGGCAAGAAAAACTAAAGAAAATGGCGTCGGCCGCATCTTTTATAACCCTGACGACCTGACATCAGGGAAGGGGCGACAGCAGCTGATGCAGGACCCAGGACTTTGGAATTCAGGCCGACTGAGGGCAACCTGTCAGCATGATTACCCAAATATAATGACTGCAACAGTGACTACACTCGAACATCTACATTTATGGTAAGTGTACACAACTGTACTTTATTGCATTTTGCAAGCAAAGAAATATTCAAATATATCCATATCTGGATGATTGTCTAATTCAGCATACTTCTAAATCATCTGACGTTTGTAAAAAGGTTTCTAACCTGTCTGGGGTACACCATAAATGAAAAGAAATCACAACTGGTACCCTGTCAACAGATTACATTCCTGGGTGCAAGCTTGAATACAACTGCCCAGGTGGCTTTCCTACGCCAGTGAAGCAAATTCATTTGGTAACTTAGTTCAAACAAGTGGCCACAAAAACCCTGCTTATCTGCAAGACAAATACTGCAAGCCTTGGGCTTCATGGCCTCCTGCATTCTTCTAATTCCATATGCAAGACTGCATATGAGGAAACTACAGTGGTATCTAAAAAGTCTATGGAGTCAACCTTGTCACAGCCTGGAAACAATGATTCCTATCGTACCTTGCCTACAGCTGGAGTTCCTGTGGTGGGCAGAGGCCTGCCACCAAAACAAGGGATTACCATTCACACTACCCCTTGCTGCCCAAACCCTAACTACAGATGCATCAGGCTATGCATGGGGGGCTCACCTGGCAGGGAAGTGCCTTCAGAGCAAATGGAACCCAATTCAAATGCACCTACATATCAGTCAAAAAGAAATGTTAGCTGTATAGAATGCTCTGACGCCTTCAAGGACTACATTCATCCAGGACAACTAATGGTAAAGACTGATAATACCATGGTTATGTAGTACGTAAACAGTCAGTGAGGTACACATTCCTACCCCCTCTTCAGACTAGCCATGGCATCGTGGAACACTGCCTCGAGCTACCAAGTGCACCTACAAGCTCAATTCCTGCCAGGTAATTTGAATACACTGGCAGACGGACTAAGCAGAAAACTCATGGACCCACACGAGTGGAAACTGGAACCACAGATTTTCAACATGTTGACAAGCAAATGGAGCAGCCCAGACATAGATCTATTTGCCTCCCCCCAGAACTATCAGACAAGTTTTGCACAAGGACTCCCCACAAACAAGCCTGGAAAGTGGATGCTTTGTCCTTCAGCTGGAAAAAGCTATCAGTCTACGCCTTTCTCTCTGCCTTTACTCTCCAAAGTTTTGCTAAAAGTCAAACAGGACAAACCAAGGATGATTTTGATTGCTCCATACTGGCCGTGCCAACACTGGTACCCCCTCCTGCGCAGTGTCGCAAATATCTCCATGGCACCTGCCTCAGACCCCTTCCCTGCTGTCACAGCAGGAGAACCAAATTCTGCACCCTCAGCTTCCAACATTGAACCTTGCAGCCTGGCTAATCACTTAAATTCACCCTTATCCCTCAGCAAACCTGTGATGGATGTCATCTTGGAGGCGAGAAGACCTAGTACTAGAAAATCTTATGCTGACAAATGGAAAAGATTCTGTGACTGGAACCAATCTTTAGGGATGAGCACAGCAGCGCTCAATTTACCTCCGATTTTGCAATACTTAACTGAGATGCTTCACAAGGGCCTGTATTTTTACTCTATTAAAATCCACGCCTCAGCTATTTCAGCTCATAACACAGAACCACCCCTCTTATTTCATCCTCTGCTCAAGCAGTATCTCAGAGGGGCAAAGAACTTGACACCACCCCAGAGAGCTCCTACCCCTGCCTGGGACCTTAACTTTGTTTTGAAGAAGCTCACTACCTCCTTTTGAGCTGGCTGCTACTGCAGACTTAAAATTTCTTTTTTGGAAAACAGCCTTCCTTTTAGCAATCACTTCAGCTAGAAGGATATCTGAATTGCATGCCCTTATGGCAGTGGAGCCTTTTCATGCGGACAGGGTATCTCTCGGGACCAATCCATCCTTCATGCCCAAGGTGGTTTCCAGTGTGGCTCTTAATTAGTCCATTCATTTGCCAACCTCCTTTCCCAATCCACAGAACAAAGGGGAATGGATTCTGCATTCCTTGGATGTGCACAGACCACTTAGATTCTACTTGGACAGGACTAAATCTCGAAAATCTGAACAATTGCTGGTAGCATTTGCTCCATAGGCAGAGGGGGAAGGCTATTTCAAAACAATTTCTAAATGGATAAGCCATTGCATTCATTTCTGCTATAAGCACCATGGAAAACCTATCCCCCAGGGGATCAGATCTCACTCCACCAGGGCTGCATCTACTTTTGCAGCCTTTCTCAGAGGTGTTCCTACCAAGGATATCCTAGAAGCTGCTACCTGGAGTTCTGTACATACTTTCACCAAGTATTATCATTTGCCCAATTTTCTCTAAATCCAGAGCTGGGTTTGCCACTGCTGTCTTGCAGGGCCTTATAGATGGCACTAATGGTGTATAAACTCCTCCTCCCAACCATAGCTTTGGGAATCTACCCAAATGTAATGACTGCAGTAGTGAAACATGAAGAACTTAGTACAGTTGTGTACACTTACCATAAATGTAGATGTTCGAGTGTATTCACTGTTGCAGTCCTGGTTACCCTCCCTCCAGCCCCTAGTTTTCTCTGGCTATACCCCTACTTTCCTTTACTATGCCTTATAGCCGTTTTGGTGTATTTGCTTTTGGTTGGAGGTATACTTTTGTGTGTTTTAAGTTTATTTGCTCCCCATTAGGGGTCACCTGACATCTGGGGCAAGAAAAACTGATGTAATGGCATCAGCTGCATGTTTTATACCCCAGATGACCTGACGTCATGGAAGAAGGGACAGCAACTGACGCAGGACCCAAGACTTTGTTAATCAGGCTGACTGAGGGCAACCTGCCAACAGATTACCCAAATGTAATGACTGCAACAGTGAATAAACTCGAACATCTACATTTATGGTAATTGTACACAACTGTATTATGTAAAAGCCGCATTTCATCGTATTCTTCCTCTAGATTTAAGGCATTTCTTAAGGTTTTGTGTGTCTGGATCACATCATCAGTTCTCTGCCTTACTCTTTGGGCTGTCCACTGCTCCGTGTTCACAGAGTATCTACCTCTTGTCACAGCCCACATATCCACGTTTTTCCATATTTAGATGACTTGCTTATCTCTGCAGCGTCTCACGGTCAGGAATCTGTCTTTTGAGTTTGAGATCTACAGAAATTGGGATTCCAGGAGAATGTTCAAAAGTCTTTTGACTCCTGTCAGACAGGATTGTTTTTCTGGAGTGCCTGCTAGATACCTCAGTACAAAGCGCTTTTCTTTCACTGAAAAAAAAAATAGATATCTTTTCCAGGGTTTTTCGCTGCAAGGGAATACCTCAGCATCCATGATTCTCGCGACTGCTTATGAGAAGGATATTATGGTATCTGAAGTTTTTTTTGGTCCTAGTGTTACAGACAATGCCACGGTGATGTTGGACATAAGCAAGGGAGAACCAGATTTTACCACCTTTTGAAGACTAGCCAGGTTATCATGGCATACTGCTTTAGAGCACGTCACTCTACAGGCACCTTGCATTCCATTAGAGCAAGATTTTGTGGAAGACATGTTGAACCGGATGAAGGCAGACCCTCATGAATGTGTACTGCATCATGTCTTCCAAGATTTGATCCGTCTATGGAAAATTCTTCAAGTAGACCTTTGTCTTATTTCTAAACAATCAGCTGGCAAAATTCTGTTTGAAGACTCCATGCAGTAGGGCCAGGAAGACCAATGCTGTTTCTTTTCTTTGGAGAGAAATGTCCTTGTGCACTTTTCAACCCTTTTCACTGACATCCAGGATACTTCCTAGGTATGCAGATGGAATCCTCAAAGAACATTATGGTGACACTGTTCTGGCCTAGACAACAGTGGCTCTCCCTTCTTTTGGAATTGGTCAGAAGCAATTACCACAAGCTTCCTCACAGACTGGATATACTCACACAAGAACAGGGGTGTTTGATGTATCTCAACCTAAACCACTACAGCTGACTGCCTGGATGATAGGGTCTTAATACCTTTTGGGCTTGTGTTTTCTGAGGACATGCGGCAAGTACTAATGGAGGCAAGAAAGTCTGCTACTAGAAAATCATATATAAGTATATGTAATTGATTTTCTAGTTAATGCTGAGAAAGTAAGTGGCATCCATTCAATTCTAGTGTTTGTGTTTATACCATGTTTGTGTGGGTTACTATCCCTCTGTCCTGTCTTAGTCCTCAATCAAGGTTCATTTGTAAGCCATTTCATCACGTCTGCTCGTGAATCTTCCTTTTCAGTGCAATCTCATGTGAAAATGTTTTTGAAAGGGGATATTGCATATTAGAAAACAAATGTCTCCTTTTTCGGATCTTAATTTTGTCCATCTCTTATTCTATTTGAACAGGCTGACTTGAGGTTCTTAACACTGAAAACAGGGTTATTAATTGCTGTGACATCTGCAAACGTTTCGTGAGTTGCCAGCTGTTGACAGGTCAGCCTTCTCTCATTTTCCACAAAGATAGGATTTCCCTAAATAGTAGTCCTTCATTTATCCCTGAAGTGATGTCTGACTTAACTTTGAGCCAAGGTGTCAGTCTCCTTGTCTTCTTTCCAGAACCTGAAATGAATGAGAAAAAATTATTCATACCGTGGATATCCACAGAAGGTCTGGTACTATCTTGACAGAACAAAATCTTTTAGGAAGTCTGATTAGTTCTTTTCCTGTGAAGTTAAGAAGTACATGTCTCACAGCAGACTTGTTTTCAAATGCTTGTCTGTTACTAATACCTCTTTTTATACCCTCCTCAGTAAGGCAGTTCCAGGCAGGGTCAAAGCTCATTCTGCCACGGCCTTGGCTTCAACTGTGACTTTTTTGGAAAGGGCTGGATTCTGGAAGTATTCTAGAAGCAATAACATTGTCCTTGGCACATAGCTTTACAAAGCACTACTAATTCCTTTTCTAGGTCTAGGATAGGCTATGCTAGGACCATTCTCATGTGGCTGTTGGATTCTTGTCCTTCTTCCTCTCAGTCTGTGTAAGGTATGGTAATCTGTCCATATAGCTAAGGCTGTTGCAGCAGTGGAGCATGATGAATTTAGTACAGTTGTATAAGCAAAAATACCCTAATAGCGGGTGTTCCAAAGATCACTGCTGCAGTAGCCACTTTCTCACTCATCTCCTTTATATTTGTATCTTTTTTTGTTGCTTTGGTGAGGAACTCTAACTTTAATTTCCTAGCATTAACCCATTTCAGGATTCTAGCCTTTCTCTTGCTCTGTCTCTCTGTTGGCATGAAGGTTCTGAAGAGCATAGTGCCCAGACCAGACTTTTTTTCAAGCTGAGTAACAGTTTAGGCTCATGAAAGTTGACCCTGAAGCTTTGGAAACTGACCAGCGGTTGTGTAGCTAATAGCTAAGGCTAGTGCAGTAGTGATCAAGCATTTACTATTGTAGTAGGTTTACTTACACAGCTGTGCTTTCCTGAGGACAAACTCACTTTTCCTGACGAATTTTGTTTTGGAGTTTACAATGGCTAGTCTTATCTTCTGATTTTCTTGGAGGTGGCAAAGGAGAGAGACCTTTACTCCGTGAAAAGGTACTGTCTGCTCAGTTATGATTTTAAGAGTGGGTGCATGAGTTAAGGATGATGAACCTAGTTTATCTGCTCTGCCCCACAGAGGGAAGGACTTGTGGTTAACAAACAGATGCTTAATGAGTGGAATCCCAACTGCCCTCCCCATGAAATGGGTAACCACTGAATGCTGCTTTTGAAGCACATCCCACCAGAGTATTGACTGCCTTTGGTATTTGTTTTTCCATCTTACTGCTGTACACAATAGTCCTTTTGTACTTTTGCCCTTATTTGCATATTTGTACAAGGTGTTAAAAGTCTCGGCCATGTCTCAGTAAATCGAGCTTTATTTTAAAAGTCTTGTATTCTCCTAGACTTAGCCAGCTGATGTCTTCTACGATCCTCTGGCATCTTCTACGGTGGTAGTACTGTTTAGATTAGCTCACTCAAGGACTGAGAAAGAGGATCCATGGTATTAAATGTAAGAGACCTATTTTCATTGTCATTTGAACTACAGGAAGCCCATCTTTGATGGGTCAGGAATATACCTCATACCATTTCTTGCAGATAAGTTCTTTCACCAGCAGTTGCTGTTGAAGTTCCCTGCAAGCCAGACTCCATGATGTTTTTATGTTACTTGCCTAATTATGTAGTGGTACTTTCGCATTATTTCCTGATTTGCTGGTAGATATTCACTAGTAGTAAAGCTGCAATCTGATGAATTCTGAGAAGGAGCTCACATATGTAGATGGTATGTTACTTCACGACGTAAGTTGGCCAGATGTGCTTTATCCTCAGTCAGGTTACCTCAGCACCCTTATATCCAGACAACCATGAGGATATTTTGTGCTTTTGTTGATATACCAGAACTGAGGACATTTATTTTTGAGTGAAACCCCTTCCTTTTGTAGTGACATGAGGATTTGTGTGACCACAAGGTTTGCATACACACACTCCTAGGCAACACATGCTTGCTTCACCACACAAGTCAACAGGGCCTCCCATCAATGGGTTGGAAGTTTATGCCTTTGCCATCCTGACCTGGCCTCCCACTGCATGGCAGACCTTTTTCTGTTCTTTGGAACTGTAATGCTAGCCAGGAGAGGTCCACCATCCTCCCTTCTCCTGATGGGCACACCCATCATCCCTGCCTGTACCGTCAAATGCCTGAGGTGCTAGTTGATCATTGCTGCCTAGGCTGTAGTCAGGGCTTTATTCCTGTATTCTACTGTTAAATGAACAAGGTAGAGTTGATTGTGTCTGATAGAATTTCCAGACACATTGTCCCTATTACAGTAATGTATTTTATCTTTGCATAACTTTCTTATTTTTTATGTTTTCATTTATTATTTGCCAATTACATTTAAAAAGGAAAGTGAGGCATCCTTTAGGCTTCTACTAATTTTGTATTTACTGGAAAACTTGACTTGATAGCTTTTTCGTATCATATTATTTTCATGAGTGAACTTTTGACAGTTAAAAATGAAGGCGGTCTCTTTTACCAGTCAGTAAATGAATCAGAATGGACAATTTGTAAAAATGCTCAGATTTGTTTTTCACTGTTATGCTAATTACCTTGGATAATGAGCCGAGCCCTGTTAAATGTAGCACTTTGTGTTGCTTGACAATTTTTTTTTCTTCAGGAGTTTTGTTTGTTCTGCGTTTATAACTAATCTTTATTCTTTTTTTGCCTTCACCTCAACCAATACAGAAACTTGCTTTCATGGTGTCTCTAGGGCTTGTTACGTACGATCACCTTGAAGGTAAGAATTGTATGAACATTTTTATGCAGAATGTTTTCTTTGTATGTGATAACCTAACTTTACCTTGGAGGTGAAACCTGGCACTGAAAAACTACTTGTATATGCTACGTGAGTAGTGTGAGGCTGTAGTAAGAAAAAATATCTGTCAAAGGGTTATGATGAATTAGTTTGAAAGTAAAGTAACAGTTTGGGGGAACAAACTACCATATGTTTAGGTTCTGTAATCCTCATGATACCTTGTTGGAAGACTGAGTAGTTTTAGATCATCCTTCTCAAAAAAAAAAATTAAGGTAGTTGAAATGGGATGATAGAAGGTTACTGTAGTATTCCTTAGGCTTGACCTGGACAGAAAAGCCAGTGCTTGGCAAGTATTTGCTGCACTGTTCTCTTCATGAGCAAGAGTCTTGGTTATCAGCAATACAGTTTAGCAGGTCAGAAAATAAATGTAATTTATGGAGTTGTCTTTTCAGCGCATATTATATTGTTGGCAAATACAGTTGTATTGGCCTGTAAGGGTCAGAATATTAAAATATTCTTATGTGGCACTGTATCCCTTTTTAATTCTTGTTGTGGCATTCAGTATGTAGATCTTTGTATTTATAGGATTGAAATGTTACTTTTGTGGGTTGGAGTACTTTTTTCTTTGACGTGAGAATGCCCTTTGTAAAAGAGAGAAAAAAAACATGCATCAGCAAACCATTTCTGAAAGTAAGTTATTAATGCGTGCAGTGGGAAATAATATATTGTTAAACGTCTTGTTGAATTGTGTGCTTATTTTTAAGTTCTGTGTGTTCATTTTTATTTAGAGTTGCCAGCACCTCATGGAAATGTTTACAGAATATAACAATTTTAAAGTACGTGTGATAGGCACTTAAGAAGACCATGGGATGTTTCTGAATCCCATGGATTATATTTATATTATGCAGATAGTCATATTTTTTCACATTTGTGTACTTCTCAATGCAAGCACGTAGAAAGATATTGTCGGAATGTAGAAAAGCTTGTCTAGCTGAACTAAAGTGTTTGATATTATGAGTCTAGGATGTATACATTATGGGGTTAGAAATGCATGTGACAGTTTAGGAAAACGTTTTCTTTTATGTACTGCTGCACTGATTATCACTGTGAATATTTTTTATTGAAGAGCATTGCTTTTATTTGTTTAAATGGTGCTTTACTGTTTGTAAGTTATTTGTGTCTTTTTGGTTTGCTGTAATTTGAATTTTCAAAAAAATAAGTACAGGATTATTTGTGGGCTGCTGGAGCTGAAATATAGATGTGAATGAGTTAACTGAGACTACAGTAAACATGAGGAGTTAATATAAGCATGCATTTGGATTTTATGTGGCTGCAACAATGTACATAGTTCTACTTGTATTTGCTAACGGAAAGGAACAAGACGAGTTTTTGTATTTACAACTGTACCATTGCCAACAAATTCAGAGTAACTTGAAATATCAGCATAGAGTTTTAGAGTAGAGCACACAGCACAGTATGAGTTGTACTCCTGACAGTATTCTGCACTTAGCAGACATACTTTAAGAAACTGAAATGATTGGCTTTCAGAATGCAGTGAAAGTGAACCGACAGTATAGAAGCACACGTTAGCTGATATGTAACCTCTACACACTGTGTATGTCTATAGCCATCTAGCAGTTTAGCTCATTTAAGACGATGAGCTTGTTGAGCTGTCTATAGCAGTAGCTTAGCTAGGGCTGGGAGAGAGGGGCACCTGCCTCCGGTGCAAAGTGTTTCTTGAGGGGGGTGGGGGCATTGTCAGCCGATCCTGATTGCTCTTTAATGCAATACTGGCTTTTAAAAGCCAGTATTGCATTTGTGGTCAAACCTGAGTGCTGTAACGCTGTTGAGTGCTATAGTTCTCCATGCAGGCAGGGTATAAACTATAACAACTGTTTGCTGCAGTTTAAGACGACATTATTATTATTTTTCTTTTAATACAATATGTTAAAGAAGGAATGGGAGGAGGGTACAGAAACAGGACCTGTATGGCTGGGATGGGATGGAGGAGCCGTGTCATGCAGCTGACCGTTGCTGTCCTGGTAAGAAGGAATGTTTTATTTCCCCCTCTTGCTCTTCAGTGGAAGAGCTGGGAAAAGGGTACATCTTACTGCATTTAATTGATTTGCTTTTTGTTTTTTCTTTTTCGTCCTCCTCTTGAAGAGCTGAGGGAGTAGGGTGCTGGTTGAACCAGCTATGTTTCTGTTCTATAGTTGAGTTCTGATGCTAGTCATTGTGTCTCTGAGCTAGTAGGCTAACCAGATAGCGCTCTAGGTTCATCCTTGAAAAGGGTGCATTTGTGTTTAGTAGACTTGCTTAGTTATCAAACTGAGTTGCACAGGCATAATTCTGGATAAATAAAAGGGATTCAGGCATTTTGTATTTGCATGTTTGGCTGTACACATTTGAATAAAAAATTGTAAATACAAACATCCAAAGGATGCAACAGCATAAAAAGAGAAAAATGTGGTACATTGTTATGATGGAAATGCATAAAATGGCAATTTCAATGTGTTGTATTGTTGTGTTGGCCCATGTTGATGAGACATCAGTAAAGGAAAAGGGGTTTATTTTGTAAGAAAACTTCTTTGGTTTTGGGGTATCTGTTGTACTAGTTGCAGACTGGCTCCAGGACTTCCAGGCATGTATTCTTGCCTGAAAAATTTCAGTTCATTTGTTTTCTGTATTGAGGTCCTCTTTAAGGATGAGAGATTTCAGTCTATTTTAAAATATAAGGGCACTGATTAATAGGGTGTATAAAGTTATCGAACTTTTAAAAATTCGAACGTCATATGGTCGACACCATATGATCGAACATTTAAAAGTTCAAAATGTTTCAATGGAGATCTCCGTACAGTACAGAATGGGAAGATTTCCCTTTCCTGCACTGTAGTACGATCCCGGAGTTGGTATATTTTAAGAGTTGGGGGGGGGGTGTTGGGTGCAGGGGGCTTGCCTCCCTGCTTAAAACAATCGGGGTTTTTTCTGTGTATTTTTTTTAGCTTTTCAAACTTTTAAAAGTTTGATCATATGGCTTTGACCGTATCAAGTTGGAACTTTTGAAAATTCGATAACTTAAAATACACCCTGTTAATCATATGCCTAAAAAGCCATCTGTGGATATTCTTAGTCTGGAGAATTGCAACCTATTTCCAACCTATTTCCAACCTGCCATTTAGAAGCAAGGTTACTGAGAATCTAATTTCTGTACAGCCGAGATCTTTTTTAACCACTTATGGCCTGTAAGCATTGTCTGGTTAAGTGACTCAGTCATGGACCTATAGTAGGCAAATGAAAAATTGCCCTTCAAAATATAAATAGTTGTTTTAACATGAGCTCCACGAGAGTGCACACCTGTGTAAGTTTCTATAACATAGTCGGTAATGAGATGCATTTAACTCAACTTTTTATTTTACTTCTTTTATCTCCCATATAATTTTCCCCAAAAACTTATATTTACTAAACAATTTCCCCAAAATACTCTCTTCCTTATTCATAATGTTAACAGAAAACAGACAAAAAATCCCAAGTGTAATAAACAAAATCCCTCTTTTAATGTAGTGTTGTATAAAGGATTTTTTACCATAGAATTCAATCTTGACACCCCCAAAAGAAAAAAAATAAGATGATTTTCTTTTACCCCAACCAAATAACTCCTGTGACATAACTAGCTATCCCCATCAGTTATCTGTTTATCAACTGTACTTTTTGATAATATAACTTAAAAGACCTCCACATACAAAAAAATAAAAAAACTGCCATCATTTTGTTAATCACATCTGCCCACCCTCTAAAACTTATGCACCTGTCTTGAATGGAAATATGTACCCTCTATTCTATCTGAAAATCTTATTTCCTATTTATTTTAACCCAACCTTTCTTAACTTCTCAATCTCCTTAAATAACTCTTATAATTTTGACGTATTTGTTTTGCATAAAATGAATATATAAAATAATATGCATACACCATCTAGGAATTTCTACTTCACTGTTTTTTTATAAACATACTCCCCCTAAAATGTTTCAACCGTTATGACTATTGTATTCATAAACAAGCCAGAAATAATCCTCAGTGGGCACTGTTATCTAAACCCTTTCCCCTGCCTAATATTTCTTCCTCTCATGCTGTTTACTTCGAAAAAAACGTATGATGTATTGTATACCATTCTTACACATTTTAGGATTTCCTGCCAAACCACCACCTCCTCAGAATTTGCTGTACTTGCTCATAAATTAAGTTATGGTACGCCTTATCAGTACTGCACACTAATAAACCACCTTCCTTTCTTTCTCTAATTTCATCCAGCATTTCTTCTACCAAAACCAGCAGCTCCTTCACCTGTCTTCTTGAAATTCACTTAGGTTCATAGGTTCATACTAGGCTATCTGCCCGAGGGCATTTACAAGCCTAGCCCATAGTTTTGTGGCTTACGCCACCCCTTTAGAATGGGGAACTGTACCCATTATTTTGCTGTGCCTCTGTCGAGCAGTGACACTGAGGTAATCCCTGGGGTATATCTGCGATCTCCCATCCATTGGTCAAGATTTCTCTTGAACAAGGCCAGCGAGGTGCTCTGCCTCACATATACCGGGATTTTATTCCACAGCATAGGGAGTCTTTGGGTGATGAATCTATCCCTCCAGCACGTCCTATTAATAGCCGTGTCGAGGTTTAAGTCTCCCGCCCTTGTGGCTCTGACGGATCTAGATTTTTTGAGGTGAAGCATATTCATCAAATCTGGGTTTGACATGGCCTTGTATGTTAGGCAAAGGTCACCTCTGAGCAGGCGATAAGCGACTGAATAGAGCTGGGGTTCTTTCAGTCGGGCAGCATAGGGCAGATGTTTGAGACCCCTTTTCCTTTTGGTGAGGAACTTTGTGGCCTCTCCAGCTGCTGCAAGTGTCGGGTCAGATACATTTCGAATGGGGCATTGTACTCAATCATTGGTCTGATGAGTGATGAGTATAGGGAGACTATGACCTCCCTTGATCTAGATGAGAATCCCTTCATGATAAGGTGGGCAATGTAGAAGGTCTTCCTAACTACTTTAGCTACATGGGTGTCGAATGACAGACTACTATCAACCTGGGTCCCCAGGTCCCTGATAACTTCTTCTGTGCTCAGTGGATTGCCACCTATTTGGTAGCTAGGGGTAACCTTGTTTTTCCCGAAGGGTATGACTATGCATTTTTGGCATTTAACTTTAGGCCATGGCTCTGGCACCAGTTATCCGTTTCTGTGAGACCCTTCTGAAGGATATCTGTGTCAGATGTGTTTTCTACTATGGCACCCAGTTTGCAGTCATCTGCAAACTTTGTCAGCCATAACCCTCCTGTGTTTGCTTGTACTTGGAAAAGTAGATGCCAAACAAGAGTGGGCCCAGGACTGAGCCCTGTGGTACACCACTTGTGACAGGCTTTGAGTCTGACATGGCGCCAGCAACTCTGACCCTGTGGGTTCTGTCACTCAGCCAGTTTGCAACCCATCTTGTGATGTATGGGTTAACATTTAAGCTGATGAGTTTTTCAATGATACCCAAGTGGGGTATTGTATCGAAGGCCTTCGCCAGATCGAGGTAGGCTGTATGGACTGCCTTTCCCTCATCAATGGCTTTGGTGACTGTTTCGAAAAAGTCAACTAAGTTTAGAAGGCATGATCTGCCTTTGACAAAGCCGAACTGGGATGGATCCAAAGTCTGCAAATTCCCTATGTCTTTATTTATGAGGTCCATTATGATCCTCTCCATGGCTTTGCAGGTAAGGCTTGTCAAGCTAATGGGCCGGTAATTTCCAGGGTCGGTGGAGGCACCGCCTTTGTGAAGTGGGACCACAGTTGCAGTGCGCCACTCCTGGAGTGCGTATCCAGAGGTAAGACCATGATTAAACAGCTGTCCTAGCTGTGGGTTTAATTCCTCGTTGAGTTAGTGGAGTACACAGCCGGGGACACCATCAGGTCCCATGGATGCTGTGTTTTTTGCTTTGGAGAGAGCAGTTCTCACTTGGGCGTTGGAGATGTTTGGGGGCTGCAATCGCTTGGTATAGATATCTCTCCTTTTGGTGCGTGGGCGGGGAGAAGTTTGCACTGAACCTGTCAGCCAGTATGTTGGCAATGTCTGTAGGATCAGTAATCTTCACATCATTTTGAACTAGTTCTGAGCATATCTGGGAGTTTCCTCCCAGGTTTCTAACATAGCTAAAGAAGGCCTTATGATTGTCTTTTGAGTCTTCAGCTATTTTTCTCTCAAAATTTGCTTTGGATGATTTTATGAGAGCTCTTAGTTTTTTACTTATAGTGATCAAGGGTGTCTTACCTTTTAAGGATTTTGCTCTATCTTGTAGTAGCTTCCTCCTTTTGTTGTAGAGTTTGTTTATGGCTGGGGTCCACCAGACTGGATGCTTGCCTTTGGTACAAAGAGTCTTTGTTTTGCTTGGGATTGCCTTATCCATGCAGTCCTGCAGGTGCTGGTAGAAGGCATTTGTAAGTGATTCAGCGGCTTGAGTACTGTTTTCCATGGCTCGGGGCCTTAAAGGAGACCACACTAGTCTTTAGAAGTGTGAAGTCGGCTTTCGAGAAGTTCTTTACTGTGGTCTTTTTTATTTCAGGTGGGGGTGGGATGAGGACCTCCAGCAAGATTAGTTTGTGATCTGATCTCACCAGTGAGGGGTATACTTCCGGTGTTGAACATTGTGCTCCCATGTTCGTGATGATGAGATCAAGTATGTTTTCTCCTCTTGTGGGGATGGTGACTAGTTGTTCCATGGCATTTAAGTTTATGAATTCCAGGAACTTTTGGGCTAGGGTGTTTGGGCTTGAGTAGTGATCCCAGTCTATATTAGGGTAATTGAAGTCACCTAGTATGATGGTGTTTGGTGATACATTTATCCCCTCTAGTGTTTTCAGGAAGGCCATGTGAGGTTCCTGAGTTTGTGAGGGTGGCCTGTAACATGCTACAATTTGCAGAGCAGTCTTGCCTATGGTTAATTGCACCTGGATGGTCTCCGATGCATCGTGCGTTGCCACCAGTCTTGAGGTGTGGGTGTCCTTGATGAATATGGATACCCCCCTCCTTTCTTGGTATTGTCCGGATTTTGGGCCGGAACGCATGATAAGAGGTGAAACCTGATAGTGCTGGGGTGCTCTCAGGAGCTTTGAACCAGGTTTCTGTCACTGCACAGACATCGATGTTCTCCATACTGAGAAGGGCCTCGAGTGCGTGCATTTTGAGATTTAGACTTCTGGCATTGAGCAGCATTACCCTTCATTTTTTTCCTTTTTTGTGTTCTAGGGTGGTAGGTTTAGAATTTGAGCCTTGCCTAAAAAAGGCACTATGGGGTGGCAAGAGCCTTTGCCAATATCCGGAATCCCAGGGGTGACAGGTGCAAGCCGTCCCTTGCGAAGCAGCGTGGCTTGTCCAGCATGTCATCCCAGGCAGACAGACATTGGATCCCCTTTGAATGACACCAGAGTTTAAGCCAATTGTTAAAGCTGATCATCTTATCTCTGTATTGTGGCATCATTCTTGGTGAAGGTAGGATACTGCTCAAGGTCAGGGTCATACCTGCCTGGGCTACATAATCAGAGAGCTCCTCAATGTCTCTTTTCATGTAGTCCAAGGAGGTACGTCTTCATTCTGTTACCCATGTATTCCTCAATGTCTCTTTTCATGTAGTCCAAGGAGGTACGTCTTCATTCTGTTACCCATGTATTCCCCATTGTAATTGCATATAGTAACATGTAATATTGTTCATTAAAATCTTATTAGTATTGTATATTGCTGCACCCTTCTAGTTCAACTTTTATCTCCCTTCTTCCATATAATCTTTGTAACACTATGTACAACTCTTTCATCATTTATTCACTCTAAGTCAATAGTTGAAAATCACAACCTATCCTATCTTTTCCCTGTACACACACCATTTTGACCATTAGCAAAACTTAAGATGTCCTTCTGTTCCTGTGCTGCAGTATTCTTAGTGTAGGATTCCCTGCCTCAGGCGGCCTGAATGTTGACTACTATACTAAGCCTTAAGCCTGGTTGCTGTAGGTGTGTGGGACGTCACACGTAGGGCCATAAACCAGGGACCTTAATCGCGCCGTCTGCATGCACAGACCTCAGAACTTTTCAGCCACAGACGACGTCACATCGAACGCTTCGCTCCTTTACTCGAAGTCTTTTAAAATGCTAAGTACCTCATTGGGGAATTTTCCGTCTCTCTTGCTTATGCTTGATTAGCTGTAGTTATCGTTGGCCAATGTCAGCTAAGAAGGGCAAATGCTGTTGTGGGCATCAGATACCATATAAAGATATGCACGACCGTTGCATCTTTTGTCTAGGGAAGGAACACAACCATACAGCTTGATGTTCTTTGTGTTTCACTGTTGCAGTCATAACATTTTTGTTATCTGCTTGCAGTAGCCCTCAGTCGGCCTGATTAACAAAGTCTCGCATCCTGCGTCGGATGCTATCCCTTCTTCCATGACGTCAGGTCGTCATGGGTATAAAACATGCAGCCGACTCAATTACATCTTTCTTGCCGTGCAGTGCCCAAAGCAGAAACAGTTTGCAAGTGCTGGTCGGCCAACTCCTGAAATTTTCGTTTTCGAGTTTCAGAACCGAAGTCTTCAACTAAAGCTAAGTAACTCATGGGGGAAACTTTTTCTTGCTTCTTACTGATGTCAGTAAAAGTTAATAATTCCATTACTTATGGAAAGCAAATACCTCACAAATATTTTAATTTGTACTGTAGTCCTTGCCTAGGCCCTGACCCCGACGTACTTTGCTGTCAGTTTTGTGCTTTATTTAATCAGCACACTATCCGTCGTCTGTATATTTTCGCCTCTAAATATTTTGGTTCTCTGTTTAATTATTCAGAAATGTCGTCGGTTAGCCATCCGACTACCGGGATTCCGAAATAAATGGAAAGATAAAGACAGAGACGAGACAGGCCGCCTAGGTCCAAAGCTGCTGACGACGCATCTCCTAAGTCAGTCGCCAGTTCGCCAGTACTCAGTGAGGTGCTTTCACAGCCTCCGATACCCACTACTTCTGATTCGCAGACCTCTACTGAGACCCATTCGGACTCCGGTATGCAGCAAGATGCTTCAACCGTGGAACCTGCAGATGTCTCTACCTTGGATGGGTCTGGAGCCGCTGTGCAAGCACCGGCTTCTGAGGGTGTATTCAGGCCTACGGACTTGCATATTAAACCGACGCCTCCTTCATTTAGGTCTAAATCTTGAACCATGCCTAACAAACTGACGCCCAGGCCGCATGCTCAGGCCTCTATGCGCAAAAAACAAATAAGTGGCTGAAGATGTTATAACTTTAATCAAGGGAAGCCAACCTCTCCCTTCTAAAAGACCTAGGACTGAAGTTGTTTATGAATCTTGTGACTAGGATTCTGATTTTTCTGGTTCTTCTAATGATCTGGATTTGCCCTGATCTACTTGAGGATTCTGATGCAGAGGGCTCTATTCCCTCTGCTTCCCCTCCAGAGGATTTTTCTTTTGGTGAAACCTTACATACTCCAAGGGAGCATTTCCACTGGGAAAGCCAGGATTTTTCTGATTCAAAAAAAGAACCTTAGGGATTTCTTACTCCTGCCTCAGCATAGGCCTTTAGTTATACCTCCTGTGCTAGACATTGTTGATGCCTTTTCAGATTTAGTTTGGCCCCTGATTCTTTGCCTCCTGCTCCCAGAAAACCTGACTGATATTACAGGGTTCCTGATTCACACAAGTTTCTTTTTAAAAATCCTATTGCGGATCCAGAGACTATTTCACAGGGACCCAAGGGCATTAAGGCTTCTCCTGCTAAAAATCCTACCCCTTCTGATAGAGACTCCAGGACGCTGGATAGATGGAGTAAGAAGGTTTATACTTCTGCAACCTTGGCCATTAGGGCTTTAAACTGCCAGTTTCATGTGTTAAAAGTATCAACAACATGTTATTGGGTTTCTTAAACAGAAAATGATGATTCCTGACTGTGCTGAAAATAAAGAATTACAGGATTTAATGCATTCAGCTGAAAAGGTTGGTAAACATGCTTTGCAGTGTGGATTTGATTCATTAGAGGCCCCTTGCAGGGCTGCTGTTACTGGGCCTGTGCTCAGAAGGCATTCTTGGCTTAAGGAGCAATCTTTGCCTGATCATGTTAAAGCTAAACTGTTGGATGCTTCCTTAAATCAGGACCGCCTGTTTGGCAACAAAGCTGAGGAAGTTCTTAGAAAGATGGAAGATAAAGTTAAATCTATGCAAACTGTTAAAGATTTCTTGCAAGTTCAGCCTCCTAGATTTAGTAGGCATTGGCCCTCTAAGAATTGGTCCTTTCCAGCCCCTTCCAGGTCTTTTCAAGCCAAACCCATACACCGCAGAACCCCCAGATTTCAGTCCCAGGGGACACACGACTAAGCAGTGGGGGATTTCCGCACCCAAATCTGGGAGTAGTAAGACCCCCCCCATGGAAAACTCTCTCAATGACTTGCTTTTAAAACTTCCAAGCACTTCCCAACTGAATGCTCCTTTAGGCGGAAAGATTGGTCTGCAGGCCAAAAACTGGGAACTCATTACCCAGGACAAATGGGTTTTAAACGGTGTCCCAAGGATAAAGACTTCACACGTTACCAACACCAAGCGGGTGGCCAGATCTACCCCCAAATCAGTGGACAGAGGCCCAAAATCAAGTTCTCTTTCTCTTAAGCATGGGGGCTATTCAGTTGGTACCAGAAGAGGAAACGGGACAAGGTTTCTATTCGAGACTTTTCCTGGTACCCAGAAACACCAATACATGGCGTCCTATCTTGGATCTTTCTACTCTGAACACCCTTCTGGTGATTCCAAAATTGAAAATGCTGACTATTCACCAGCTGCTTCCTATGCTAGGCAAAGATGCATGGTTGGCAACACTAGACTTAAACGAAGCATACCTGCACATCCTTAGGGAGTCTAGCAGAAGATACCTACGCTTCAAAGCAGGCTACATGCACTATCAGTTCTCTGCTTTGCCCTTTGGCTTATCTACTGCACCCAGGGTATTAAAGTGCCTAGCTCCAGTCATTGCATTTTGCAGGCAAAGAAATATTCAAATATACCCATACCTGGACGATTGTCTAATTCAGGCAGAAAGCCAGGACATACTTTTGAATCATCTGGCCTTTGTTCAAAGGGTGCTGACTTGACTGGGGTACACAAACGAAAAGAAATCACACCTGGTGCCTTGTCAAGTTATATTCCTGGGAGCAAGCTTGAATGCAACTTCCCAGATGGCTTTCCTCATGCCAGAGAAACGGATTCATTTGACAACCTACTTCAAACAAGTGGCCACAAAAACCCAGCTGTCTGCAAGGCAAATACTGCAAGCCTTGGAGTTCATGGCCTCCTGTATTTTTCTAATTCCATATGCAAGGCTGCATATGAGGAAACTACAATGATATCAACTTTTCACAGGATCTAGAAGCAATGATTCCTATCATACCTTGCCTACGCCTAGAGTTCCTTTGGTGGGCAAGAGACCTGTCACCAAAACAGGGGACTACCATACCCACTCCCCCCTGCCGACAAAACCTTAACAGACGCATCAGACTATGCATGGGGGGGCTCACCAGACAGGTAAGTGCATTCAGGGCAAATGGAACCCAAGTCAAATGCACCTGCATATAAATCAAAAGGAAATGTTAGCTGTACAGAATGCTCTGACAGCCTTCAAGAACCACATTCTTCCAGGACAACTAATGGTAAAGACGAACAACACCACTGTCATGTGGTCCATAAACAAGCAGGGGGGTACACATTCTTATCCCCTCTGCAGACTAGCCATGGCATTGTGGAACACAGCCTTGAGCTACCAAGTGAATCTACAAGCTCAATTCCTGCCAGGAAAACTAAATACACTGGCAGACGGACTAAGCAGAAACATCATGGACCCACACGAGTGGAAATTGGAACCATGGGTTTTCAACATGTTGACAAGCAAGTGGGGGAGCCCAGATGTAGACCTGTTTGCCTCCCCCCAGAACCGTCAATTGGACAAATTCTGCACAAGGATTCCCCACAAGCTAACTTGGAAAGTGGATGCTCAGTTTATGCCTTCCCTCCTCTGCTTTCCAAGTTACTACTAAAGATCAAACCGGACAAGCCAAGAACGATTTTAATTGCACCAGACTAGCCACGCCAACACTGGTACCCCCTCTTGCACAGTGTCATGCTTGGCCCCATGGCACCTGCCTCAGACTCCTTCCCTGTTGTCTCAGCAGGAGAACTAGATTCTGCACCCTCAGCTGCAATCCCTGAATCTAACAGCCTGGCTAATTACCTAATCTCTCCTTTACCATCCCTCAGTAAATCAGTGATGGATATCATTTTAGAGGCAAGGAGGCCCAGTACTAGAAAATCTTATGCTGCAAAATGGAAAAGATTTTGTGCCTGGAATCAATCTCAAGGGATGAGCGCAGCAGTTCCCAATTTACCTCAGATTCTACAATACTTGACCGAGATGCTTCATAAGGGCTTGTCCTTTTCCTCCATCAAAATTCATGCCTCCGCCATTTCTGCTCATTACAGCACAGAGCCCTCCCCTCTTCTCTCACCCACTGCACAAGCAGTTCCTCAGAGGGGCCAAAAATTTAAGGCCACCCAGGAGAGCTCCAACTCCAGCTTGGGAACTTAACTTTGTCTTGGAGATGCTCTCTTCTTCCTCTCGAGCCAGCTGCTACTGCAGATTTAAAATTCCTTTCCTAGAAAACAGCTTTCCTTTTAGCAATCACTTCTGCAAGGAGGACATCTGAATTACAGACCCTTATGGCAGTGGAGCCGTTCATCTTTCATGCGGACAGGGTGTCCCTCAGAACCAATCCTCCTTCATGCCCAAGGTGGTATCCAGTGTGGCTCTTAAGTCCATTCATTTGCCTACCTTCTTTCTTAACCCACAGAACAAAGGGAATACTGGACTCTTGGACAGGACTAAACCTCAAAGGAAATCTGAACTGCTGCTGGTGGCATTTGCTGCAGGGTCACAGGGGAAAGATATTTCAAAGCAAACCATTTCAAAATGGATAGGCCACTGCATTCATTTCTGCTATAAGCACCATGGAAAACCTATCCCACAGGGCATCAGACCCCATTCAACTAGGGCTTGCATTTATCTCCACAGCCTTTCTCGGGGGCGTTCCTACCAGGGACTTTGTAGAAGCTGCTACCTGGAGTTCTGTACATACGTCCACCAAGCATTATCATTTGCCAATTGTCTCTAAATCTAGAGCTGGCTTTGCCATTGCAGTGTTGCAGGATCTTATAGCTGGTCCTAATTCTATTTAAATTCCTCCTCCCAACCTTGGCTTTGGAAATCTACCCAAATGTAATGACTGCAACAGTGAAACACAGAGAACATAGTACAGTTGTGTACACTTGGCGTAAATGTCGATGTTCGAGTGTATTCACTGTTGCAGTCCTGGTTACCCTCCCTCCAGCCTCCTTTCTTCTTCTTTTGGCTATACCTCTACTCACCCTTACTATGCTCAAAAAGCTTTTTGGTGTATTTGCTTTTTTGTTGGAAGTATATCCTTGTAATTACAGATTTAATTGCTTCCCATTAGGGGGGCACCTGACATCTGGGGCAAGAAAAACTGATGGAATGGCTTTGGCTGCATGTTTTATACCCCTGACGTCATGGAAGAAGGGACAGCATCTGACGCAGGACCCAAGACTTTGTTAATCAGGCCGACTAAGGGCTACTGCAAGCAGATAACCCAAATGTAATGACTGCAACAGTGAATACACTTGAACATCTTCATTTATGGTAAGTGTACACAACTGTACTTTCTATTTGCCAATCCTTTGTTCTGAAGACACTTTGCAGACGTTTGGCTGCCGTTAACTTATATTTAGAGAACCAAAGACTCAAAGATTTGCTCTCAGGATAGATCCCGAATCGGCTGTTCTGACTGAACCACTGTGGAAAAAGGCCAAGGTTTCCAGGCCTACTTCAGTTGCCACTCCACTATTGGACATCCCGCCAGCTTCCAATTTAGGGGTTGAGGGATGTCCGATAGAACCGTTTACTTAAGCTCCTACTGAGAAAGCCGCTTCAGAAGTAACAGCCTGCACATCCATGGAGACAGCACAGACATCAGTCCCTACTGATGTTGAGGTGGAATCGGATGCAGTTGGACGACCGACCGCAACGCCATTACCTGAAGTCCAGGCTCCAGAACCCAGGCCTTCTCCTAGACCTACGCCTTCTAAATGGATACAATAAAAAAAACCTGACTCCTACTCCTGAATGAGTCACAGACTAGCGATCATTTCCAACTCCTTCATGCAGGCTTTTATGGCTCTTAGACCCATAGCCTCTTCCCCTTCCACTGTTCCATTGCTTACTCCTAGGCCTGCTTCTGCTGCTTCTCTCCCCTTACCTACTGCCCAAGAAGGAGAGGAGGATTTAGAACCTTATTACTCATCTACTGATGAATCTATTTCTATTGCCTCTCAAATTCCCTCCCCATTGGAATACCGTTCCCCAGATGAGGAATCCATTGAAGGCGACTCCCCGCCAGAGGATGTCACCTTTGGGGAAAGAATTACAAAAATGAAAGAATACTTCAAATGGGACACTACCCAGATGACTGACTCACAAAGGAGGTATTTTGAGCTCCTTCAAGTGCTTTCTCCCTTACTGTCCAGCCAGTCCCACCTGTCTTATCTACCTATCTGGATGCTTTCACCTCTGCATCCAAGAATCCAGACTCACAACCACCTGCTCCTAAGAGAACTGGACAGGTTCTACAAAGTGCTTGATGACCAGAAATTCTTGGTAAGGCCTCCCCTGGCAGACCCTGCAGTAATTGCGGTCTCCTCTGGCAAGCAGTCTTGACGGATTCCTTCAGCATTTCTTCTGCCCACTGATAAGGATAGCAAAAGCATGGACAGGACTGGAAAAAGTGTATACCCCCTCCACCCTGGCCTCCAGAGCTATCACTTACCAAACTCGCATGATAAAATATGGATTGGACATAGTTTCTTAAGCCACCACTGTCTTGGCTTACCACCCCTGACTGCCCTGCTAAAACTGACACAGCATCTAAACTGTCCATGGCTTCTCAGTTGGCCAGAAATTCCATTAGGTTTAGTTGTGATGACACAGAGGCCTCTGCTAGGTCTGCAGCTTCTGCTTCAGTTCTCCGCAGATACTCTTGGCTTCCCCTCCAACCACTCCCAGAGGATTTCAAGTCAAAAATTGTAGAGGCCCCATTAGATCATAACTTGTTTGGCAAACAATCTGCAGAACTTTTTAAAAATCTGCAGGAAAAAAGTAAGGAGCTTCAGGACATTAAGCACCATCCCTAAATACTACAGGAATTATCCTGCAAAGACTTCTTTTGTCAGGAGAACCTCTTCCTCTACCGATCCCCTTCTCTACCAGGCATAGGAGAGGAACCAGGAGGCAAACCTACTCTAGACCAGTTACCTCTCAACCCTTCTCCAAGACCGCCTTTTCAGGATAGAAGTGGACCCAGCAATATGCGACTGCCTTGCCCATCTATGTTTGTCAGCCCTCCTCCCCTTTTGGAAAACCATCACATCAGACCCCTGGGTACTATTATCCAAAGTGGATATTTCCTTTCTTGGAAGGAAAAACCCATTCCAAGACCCATCCCCTTTCCTCCAAAAAATCAAATCCACCTCATACCTCAAATACTACTAGAACTTCTAAGATTAGGAACAATAGAACCTGTCCCACCAGGGCAGGAAAGAAAAGGATTTTACTCTAGACTTTTTCTGGTCCCCAGAAAAATGGGCCTTGGGTACCAGTACTGGATTTATCCTTCCTAAACCGGTTCTTAAAAGTTCCATCATTCAGGATACTATCCCTTCAAACTCTTCTCCCTTTAATACCAGCCCAGGCCTTCATGGCCACTCAAAATCTAAAGGAAGCTTATCTCCATATTCCCATCAAACCCTCCAACAGGAATTTCTTAAGTTTTACTGGACCCCTGCTCTCATTTTCAGTTTACAGCCTTGCCCTTTGGTTTGACTACTGCACCCAGGGTATTTAGAAAATGCCTTGCCCCAGCCATTGCTTACTGCAGGACCAAAGTTGTCCAAACCTCTCTGTACCTAGACAGCATTCTTCTTTTAGTAGAAACAGAAGACTACCTTCAAAATCATCTCAGGTTCACCACTTCCCTACTACAAAACCTAGGTTTCACCCTCAACCTACACGCATTTTTCTTACTCCCGCAGCAAGACAAAATTTTTGTAGGCTGCAGGATCAGGCAGACCTGATGTTCTTCGTGTTTCACTGTTGCAGTCATTACATTTGGGTAATCTGCTGGCAGGTTGCCTTCAGTCGGCCTGAATTCCAAAGTCTTGGGTCCTGCGTTGGTTGCTGTGTCCTCTTCCATGATGTCAGGTCATCAGGGGTATAAAACATGGAGCCAACGCCATTTTCTTAAGTCTTTCTTGCTGCGCAGTGCCCGAAGCAGAAGCATTTTGCAAGTGCCGGTTGGCCGACTACTGAAATATTCGAGTTTGAGTTTTAGAACCGAAGTCTTCACTAAAGCTAAGTACCCCATTGGGGAAGCTTTTTTCTTGCTTTTTACCGATGTCAGAAAAAGTTAATTGTATTACTTGTGGGAAGCAAATACCTCATAAGGATTTCCATTCCTATTGTATCCCATGCCTAGGCCCAGACCACGACGTCACTGGTTGTCGGTTTTGCGCTAGGTTTAACAAGCGCACTATTAAACGTCGGTTTGATTTTGCCCGACATTATTTTGGCAAAAATTTCAATTACACCATGCCGTTGGAACTTCGCCGACCGGAATACATAAAAAGCGCAAAGACAAGGACAGACATCTGAGGCCCAAAACTGACGACGAGGCTTCTTCTAGGCCAGTCGCCGGTTCTCCGGTTTTCAGTGAGGCGCCTTCGCAGCCCCTGACTACCGCTTCTGCAGAACCACAGGCCGCCTCCGACTACAACATGGAGCTGGCTGGGCCTTCGGACGCACAAGTTTTTCAGCCTACCGAAACTAATCCTTCAGAGGGATCCAAAGTAGCTGAGCAATCCACAGCTTCAGAGGGTGTTTTCAGACCTACTCAGTTAAGCATTAAACCCTCTGCTAAGTCTAGGCCTCCCTTAAAAACAAAGAAACAAATACAGCATTCTCCAGGACAGGCCTCCATGCCTAAGAAACAAATGCTCAAAATGTCCGAAGACCTAATCGCCCTGATCAGGGGGTCCCATCCCCCTCCTGATAAAAGGCCCAGACACGATGCAGACTATGACTCATTTGACCAGGTGTCCATTTCTTCAGATTCATCTTCAGACCTAGGATATTCTTTACCCCCTTATGAGGATTCTGATGGTGAGGAATCAATTTCATCAGCCTCTCCGCCTGAGGACTACTCCTTTGGGGAAACTTTACATACCATGAGGAAGCATTTCCACTGGGAAGGACAGGATTACTCAGAATCCAAGAATAGGCTCAGAGACTTCCTTTTATTACCTCAACACAGACCCCTTGCTATTCTGCCAGTGTTAGATATTGTGGATGATGTGTATACTGAATCCAGCTTAAATCCTGACTCCTTAACCTCCAGCCCCAGTTAAACCTGACAGATATTAGAGTCCCTGACTCTCACAAATTTCTGTATAAAAGCCCTGTTGCTGACCCTGAAACTATTTCTCAGGGACCCAAAGGGATTAAGGCCTCTTCAGCAAAAAAACCAGTTCCCTCTGACAGAGATTCCAGAGCATTAGACAGATGGGGAAAGAAAGTATATACGTCTGCAACTTTAGCAATGACAGCCTTAAATTGCCAGTTTCACATGCTAAAATATCAGCAATTTTTGATGTCTCAGTTGAAACAAAAAATGCTTCCAGATTCAGATCCTCCTAATTTTAAAGAAATGCAGGATTTATTGCATGCAGCTGAACAAGTGGGAAAACGTACTTTGCAATGTAATGTGGTTTTGATTCTTAGAGGCCTCCTGTAGAGCAGCAGTCACAGGCTCTGTCATTAGGAGACATGCTTTGTTAAAAGAACATACGTTACCAGATCATGTTAAAGGAAAATTATTGGATGCACCTTTGCAGCGGGATGTGTTATTTGGAGTTAAGGTAGAAGAGGTATTAAAGAAAATGGAGGATAAGGCAAAATCTATGCAAACGGTGAAGGATTTCTTACAGGTTCAGCCTCCTCTATTTAGCAGAAATTGGCCAACAAAGAATTGGTCCTTTCCAGTTACAGACAGACCTCAAAGGGGCAGATACAGACGTCCAAGAGGCAGAGGTCAGTCACAAGGTCCTTACAGGCCTTGACAATGGGGTGCACCAGGCCAGAAAGAAGGGGAAGACAGGCCCCACCATATAAAAAGCAGCCTCAATGACTTCCCACTACAGCTGCTAAACAGCTCTCTCTTGGCAGCCCCCTTAGGAGGAAAACTAGCACTTTTCTATCACAGTTGACATTGGATCACCAAAGACAAATGGGTTCTCAACATTGTATCTCAAGGTTACAGGTTCCACTTTGACACTCTGCCAAGGTTAAAAGGAATGCCAAATCTGCCACCTAATCAATGGGCAGAGGCTCAAAAACAAATTACAGCACTCATGGACATGAGAGCTATTCAAAAGGTACCACCACAGGAGCAAGGACAAGGAATTTTACTCAAGACTCTTTCTGGTTCCCAGAAAGGACAAAGCCTGGAGGCCCATTCTCGATCTTTCTTCTCTAAACACTTACCTGGATGTTCTGAAATTCAAAATGTTGACAGTATAGCAGCTTCTTCCCATGCTGGGCAAGAAAGCTTGGCTCGTGACCTTGGACCTCAAGGAGGCATACCTACATGCCCCGATCAGACAAAACTGCAGAAGATACCTCAGATTCATAGCTGGTTCAATGCACCATCAATTCTCTGCACTGCCCTTTGGCTTATCTGCTGCGACCGGGGTCTTCACAAAGTGCCTGGCACCAGTAATTGCATTTTGCAGACAGAAAGGAATTCAAATTTATCCGTACCTGGACGACTGCCTGATTCAAGCAGAGAGCAAGGACATTCTTCTAAAGCATCTGGCGTTCATAAAAAAGTTGTTGCCTGGGGTACACAGTAAACGAAAAGAAATCAAAACTAGTGACCTCACAAGAGACAATATTCCTGGGTGCCAGCTTGAACACAACGGCCCAGATGGCTTATCTCACGCCAGACAAGCAAGGACAACTGACTCAATACTTTCAGTTGATGGCAACAAAGACCCAACCCCCTGCAAGAAAAATTCTGCAGGTCTTGGGATACATGGCATCTTGCATACTTCTAATTCCATATGCCAGACTGCATACGAGGAAACTACAATGGTACCTAAAGAGTGTATGGTCTCAACACTGTCAAAGTTTGGAAACAGTTATACCATTAATTCCTTGCCTTCAACAGGAGTTTCGATGGTGGGCTCAGGCTCATCACCTCAACAAGGGACAGCCTTTTACTCAACCCACAGCCAGGCAAACACTGAGAACAGATGCATCGGATTACGCCTGGGGAGCACACATGACAGGAAAATGTATTCAGGGTGAGTGGCCCGCAGAACAAAGGCATCTTCACATCAATCAAAAAGAGATGCTAGCTGTACAAAATGCCTTTATAGCTTTCAAGGACCTGCTGCATCCAGGACAACTATTACTAAAGACAGACAACACCACAGTTATGTGGTACATAAACAAGCAAGGGGGCACACACTCCTACCCCCTCTGCAGACAAGTCATGACCTTGTGGAACACAGCTCTAGACTAGCAAGTTCCTCTGCAAGCACAATTCCTGCCAGGAGAGAAAAACACACTGGCAGACGACTTAAGCAGAAACATCATGGATCCCCACGAATGGGAATTGAATCCACAAATATTCAGAATAACACAGCAATGGTGGAACCCGGACATGGATCTGTTTGCATCCCCAATGAACTGCCAGCTACAGAAATTCTGCGTAAGGAGTTAACATCCACAAGCATGGAAAGTGGATGCCCTCTCATTCAGTTGGAAAAACCTACAAGTATACGCTTTCCCACCGCTACCTCTCCTTCCAAGGGTACTCATAAAAGCCAGGCAAGAAGAGCCAAAGATGATCCTGATTGCACCAGACTGGCCACGCCAGCACTGGTACCCAATCTTAAAGAACTTGGCATAAGAACCACCCTGGATTTTGCCTTAAATCCCACATCTGCTGACTCAGCACAACAATCAGATACTTCACAGCCAGCTAAAGACCTTAAACCTAGCTGCATGGAAAATTCCTTAGTCAAGCAAGCAATGCCTCTCTCCAAAGCTGTTATGGATGTCATTCTGGAGGCCAGAAGGCCTAGTACCAGGATAGCCTATTTGGATAAATGGAAGAGATTCTGTGCCTGGAACCAGGCTCACAGCCTTGACCCTCTTGTCCCAAACATTCCTCAGATACTACAATATTTAACAGAGATGCTGGACAAGGGCCTCTCCTTTTCATCCATAAAGATTCACGCCTCTGCCATCTCTGCTCATTACAACACGGATCCACCAATTTTCTCTAATACTTTGCTAAAACAGTACCTCAGAGGGGCTAAAAACATAAGACCGCCCCATAGAGCACCTACTCCAACTTGTGACCTCAACTTTGTTTTGGAAAAATTAACTTTACCTCCTTTTGAGCCAGCTAACACAGCAGAATTAAAATACATCTCTTGGAAACCTGCTCTGCTACTGGCAATAACATCAACACGAAGAGTTTCAGAATTACAGGCACTAATGGCAGTGGAACCTTTCCTCATTTTCCACCAGAGCAGGGTGTCTTTAAGAACTAACCCTACGTTTATGCCAAAGGTGGTATCAAGTGTGGCTCTAAACCAAACTATTCACTTGCCAACTTTTTATCCAAAACCACAGAATAAAGGGGAAAGACTACTGCATTCTTTGGACATTCGCAGACAGTTACGCTTCTCATTGGACAAAACCAAAGCTTTCAGAAAATCTGAGCAATTATTGGTAGCATATGCTGCAGGAGCACAGGGAAAAGCCATTTCAAAACAGAATATTTCAAAATGGATAGGACGTTGTATACGTTTCTGCTATACACACCATGGGGAACCTGTACCTAGCAGCATTGGATCTCAGTACACCAGGGCAACAGCCACTTCAACTTCCTACCTCAGAGGAGTACCTACCAAGGATAATTTGGAAGCAGCAACATGGAGTTCTGTGCATACCTTCACCAAGCACTACCATTTGCCTTTATACTCGAAATCCAGAGCTGGCTTCGCCACTGCTGTGCTACAGGGCCTTATAGCCACCCCTAATGCCTTATAGAACCAGCCACCCTACCTCAGCTTTGGGATTCCACCCAAGTGTAATGACTGCAGCAGTGTAACACGACGAACATTGTACAGTTTTGTGCCTACCATAAATGTAGATGTTCGAGTGTATACACTGCTGCAGTCCAGGTTACCCTCCCTCCTTCCCCTCTTACTTGCTGTTACGTACCTATGTCTTCTACTCTTTACTCTACCTATGGGGAGTATTTGCTGGTAACTGAAAGTTGTTTGCTTTTCTTATGTATGTTTTACTAGCAATTTGAATTGCCTACCTATTTGGGGGCACCTGACATCTGGGACAAGAAAAACTGAAGAAAATGGCGTCGGCTGCATCTTGTATACCCCTGTCGCACTGTTGTCAGGGAAGAGGCGACAGCAACCGACGCCGGACCAAGACTTTGGAACTCAGGCCAACTGGGGAACCGCCTGACGGCAGGATAACCCAAGTGTAATTACTGCAGCAGTGTATATACTCGAACATCTACATTTATGGTAGGTACAAGACTGTACTTTTTTCATGTGTTATTGAACGTGTGTGTTTGTGTTATATACTTGGTCTGTTTGAGTTAGAAGACCCAGATGTCCTTCAAGGATGCATCTGCAGTCCTTACAAATGGGTTGTCCTGTCGTCAGGCAGCCCTTCGGTCAGCCGGATTCCAAAGTCTGGGTCAGGCCTCAGCTGGTGTCGCACTTCACCCGACGTCATAGCTGCAGTTATTCTGGTAAAAAGGCATCAGCCGACGCCATTTTCCTCAGTCTTTCTTGCCGCGTGGCGCCCGAAGCAGAAGCTGTTCGCAAGTGCCGGTCAGTCAGAACCAGAGATTACTACTACCGAATACTTCTACTACTACCGAAGACTTCTAAAAAGCTAAGTACCCCGTTGGGGACTCTTTCTTGCCTCAGCCGATGTCAGAAAAAGTGAATAACTGTTTAACTTGTGGGAAACAAGTACCTCATAAAGATTTCCACTCTTACTGCTTACCTTGTTTAGGCCCAGACCACGACGTAGCAGCTTGTCTAGCCTGTGCTTCTTTTAACCGACGGACGCTTAGACGTCGGTCGGAATTTGCTGAGGAGTTTTTCGCTCGATTTTGCTTACATTATGCCGTCGGATCCTCCGACTACGCAAATATCAAAAAAGCGCAAGGAAAAGGACCGACACTCGCGGTCTGCGGTTTCAGCCGAAACCGCGGTTAGGCCTACCGCGAGTGTCTCGGTTTCGGCTGAAACCGAGCAAGCGGTTCTTCCTTCAGCCGAAAACTTACCTCCTACCGAGGTGTCTTCCAACCTCGTGGAATCGGCTTCTGATATCCCTCCTGCTCTTGCAGTTTCTCAGGAATTATCTGACACTATCCCCTTGGATATCTCTACCCCTGCACGTGGAGCTGCTAGGCCACCTGCATCCATGTCCATTAAGGCTTTTGCCAGGGCTAAAGCAGCTAAATCTACTAAATCTGTGCCTGCTAAGACCCCCTCTCACAGGCCTAGCTCTAGTTCACAAATGCTTAGTCTAGCAGAGGATCTCATTTCTTTAATCCGGGATCCCAATCTCACACAGACAGGGCCTCTCACCCACCTCCAGAGAAGAGGCCTAGAGCAGAGCCCCCTGAGCCAGTTTCTACAGATGATTCCTCTGATGATTCAGATAATACAAACCCTCCAGAGGCTTCTTTCTCCCCTTATGAAGACTCTGATGCCGAAGAGTCCATCCCTTCTGCCTCTCCGCCTGAGGAATTTTCCTTTGGGGAAACCTTACATGCTATGAGGGAACAATTTCAGTGCAGGGCCAGGATTTTTCAGACTCTAGAAAGAGGCTTAGAACTTTTCTGCATTTACCCCAACATAGGCCTTTAGCCATACCTCCAGTTCTCTCTGTTGTAGATGATGCATTTAATGATGCTTGTACAAGGCTCCTTTTGCAGATCCCGAAACTATCTCCCAGGGTCCTAAGGCTGTAGCAGCTACTTCTGCCAAAAACCCCCTCCCCTCTGAAAGGGAATCCAGATCCTTAGAGAGATGGGGTAAAAAAGTTTACACTTCTGCTACTCTTTCAGCTAGAGCATTGAACTGTCAATTCCACATGATCCAGTACCAAGAATTTATGCTAGACCAGTTAACCAAAAAACTGTCCTCGGATGAACCATTAGACAAAAAATCTGTTCAGGAAATGGTACATAACATTCAGCAGGTCAGTAACCATTCCTTAAAATGCGGCTATGATGTACTGGAGGCTTCCTTTAGATCAGCCATGACTGGCACAGTTATCAGAAGGCATGCATGGTTAAAAGAGCAGGCCTTACCAGACCATGTGAAATCAAAATTACTAGATGCTCCCATGGACAAGATCAATTTGTTTGGCTCTCCTGCACAACAGGTGCTGAAGAAGATGGAAGAGAAAGCAAAATCTGTCCAAACAGTGAAAGATTTCTTACAGGTCCAACCTCCAAGGTTTAGCAGGAATTGGCCCGCCAAGAATTGGTCCTTTCCAGACTCCTCCAGAGCCCAGAGAGGCAGGAATAGGCGTTCAAGAGGCCGAAGTCAATCCAGGGGTACCTACAGGGGACGCCAGTGGCAGGGTAACAACCAGCGAGGTGCAGCCACAGACACAGCCACCACCACTACTACAGGACAATCACAGTGACTTGCCTCTAGCACCGCCTACCAGGGAACAACTAGAAGCACCCTTGGGCGGGAAGCTAGCTTTATTTTCAGTAAACTGGCATTACATCACAAGAGACAAGTGGATTTTGCAGACAATAGACCAAGGTTACAGGTTTCACTTCCATACTCTATCTGGGAAGAGAGGAATGCCAAACCTACCTCCACATCAAAAGGCAGAAGCTCTAAAACAAATAACTCAATTATTAAAAATGAGAGCTGTGGAAAAGGTACCATCTATGGAGCAAGGACAGGGATTTTACTCCAGACTCTTCCTGGTACCAAGAAAAGAAGGCAAATGGAGACCTATTCTCGACCTGTCCGCTTTAAACACATTCCTCATTGTTCCAAAATTCAAAATGCTGACCCTACAGCAGCTTCTTCCCATGCTGGGCAAGGAGTCTTGGCTGGTAACTCTAGATTTCAAGGAGGCATACCTGCACGTCCCCATACGACCAAATTGCAGAAGATACCTCAGATTTCTTGCAGGATCAGAGCATTATTAATTCTCAGCATTGCCCTTTGGCTTATCTACTGCGCCCAGAGTGTTCACGAAATGCCTGGCATCAGTAATTGCTCACTGCAGGCTCCAGGGAATCCAAATCTACCCTTACCTGGACGACTGCCTGATACAAGCGGACAACAAAATCAAGTTAACAGAAGACTTGAAAAGGGTCATTTACCTACTACAAGCCCTGGGATACACAGTCAATATAAAAAAGTCAAGGCTGATACCATCCCAAAGGATAACCTTCTTGGGTGCAGAGCTGGACACATCAAAGCAAATGGCATGCCTAACAGTAGAAAAACAGGAGCAACTCCCTCTGTACTTCTTGGCATTAACAAAGCAGAACCATCTGACAGCAAGAAAAGTCCTGCAAGCCTTGGGTTTCATGGCATCCTGCATAATATTGGTTCCACATGCCAGACTGCATATGAGAAAGTTACAGTGGTACCTAAGGAATTTATGGTCTCAGCACAAGCACAGCCTAGAAACCCAAATTCCAATAATTCCATGCCTGAAGCAAGAATTCTAATGGTGGGCTCAGGCCTGTCAATCAAACAAAGGATTGCCCTTCCACAACAGTCAACCAAGCCAAACCATCACCACGGACGCCTCAGACCTCGGTTGGGGGGCCCACATGCTGGACAAGTGCATACAAGGTTTATGGACTCAAGACCAGCTGCGCCTACATATAAATCAAAAGGAAATGCTGGCAGTAAAACTGGCAATTCAGACATTCAGACCATTTCTTCGACAAGGTCAATTGATGATAAGGACAGACAACACCACAGTTATGTGGTACATCAACAAACAGGGAGGCGCACATTCGTAACCTCTATGCCGGATGGCAATGGACCTCTGGAATGTGGCCCTGAGTTACAACATTCAGTTACAAGCAATTTTTGTACCAGGAAAAGAAAACATTCTAGCAGACATACTAAGCAGGACTACCACGGATGCCCACGAATGGATGCTGCATCCGGACATCTTCAAAACCATTACAAGAAAATGGGGACTCCCACAAATAGACTTATTTGCATCCCCACGCAATCACCAACTAAAGAAATTCTGCACCAGGACGTACCACCCACTTGCTTGGAAGGTGGACTCCTATCTTTCAGTTGGAAAACCTGACAGCATATGCATTCCCACCACTTCCTTTGATGCACAAGGTGCTATTGAAGATCAAAGAGGACCGTCCAAGGATCATTCTGATAGCTCCAGACTGGCCAAGACAACATTGGTACCCATTACTGAGGAGCATGTCTCGAACAAATATGGCCCCTACCCATTGTTCCCTTGCTGTTAACACAGAACAACTACAACACCCTGCATCCAAACCTGAAAACACTGCAGCTAACTGCCTGGAACATTGCATAAGAACAAATAACCCAAATCTATCCCAAAGGGTTAAAGACATTATCTTGGAGTCTCGCAGACCCTCAACAAGGAAAATTTATTCAGCAAAATGGAAAAGATATTCCATTTGGAGTAATGCTAGAGGAGAGAATGTGTCACTAGTAAACATAGCCAACATCCTGGAATACTTGGCAGAGCTCTTCCACAAAGGCCTGTCCTATTCTTCCATTAAGATTCATGCATCAGCTATTTCAGCAGAATACGACTTGGATCCTCCAGTTTTCTCACATCCTCTGCTCAGGCAGTTTCTCAGAGGAATTAAAAATGTAAAACCACCTAGGAAGCCACCAATGCCAGCATGGGACTTGAACTTTGTACTAGAAAAATTGACACTCCCTCCATTTGAACCAGCAGCAACAGCAGAACACTTATGGAAAACTGCTTTCCTACTGGCAATCACTTCAGCAAGAAGGGTATCTGAGCTACAGGCATTAATGGCAGTACAGCCCTTCCTGATCTTCCATCAAGATAGTGTCCATGAGAACAAATCCTACTTTTATGCCTAAGGTGGTCTCCAAAGTATCTTTGAATCAGGCTATCCACCTACCTACATTCTTCCCCAACCCACAGAACAGGGGAGAAAGACTGCTGCATACCTTGGATGTGCATAGACAATTACGCTACTACCTGGACAGGACCAAGAGCAATAGAAAAACTGACCAGCTACTGGTAGCATATGCAACAGGAATGGAAGGAAAAGCAATTTCAAAACAGACAATCTCTAAGTGGATAGGAAATTGCATTAGATTTTTTTACTCCTACCATGGGAAGAAAACTCCAGAAAACATCAGGCCTCACTCTACAAGGGCTACAGCCACTACCACAGCTTTTCTTCGAGGAGTGGCTACCAAAGACATTTTAGAGGCTGCTACTTGGAGCTCCGTGCATACATTTGCCAAGCATTATAATTTACCTTTATACTCTAGATCCCGAGCTGGTTTTGCCACTGCTGTTTTGCAAGGGATCTTAACTACACCATAATTTCTTTTCTCCTCCTCCCCCAGTTTGGCTATGGTATTCTACCCATTTGTAAGGACTGCAGATGCATCCTTGAAGGACATAGTACAGTTTTGTACCTACCATAAATGTAGATGTCCGATAGGAATGCATCTGCAGTCAGGATTACCCACCCTCCTTCCCCTCTGTGGTACTCCTAGGGTATTTGCCCATCTTTTAGCTAGCTGGGGGAATCTATTATGGTGTATTTGTTTGTTTGTATATATATATATATATATATATATGTACATACATGCTTATTTTTTGTTGCTCTCTACTATTTGGAATCATTTGCATTTATCCAAATTTAGCCTTCCTAGAGGGCACCTGGCATCTGGGGCAAGAAACACTGAGGAAAATGGCGTCGGCTGATGCCTTTATACCCGAATAACTGCAGCTATGACGTCGGGTGAAGTGCGACACCAGCCGAGGCCAGACCCAGGCTTTGGAATCCGGCCGACCGAAGGGCTGCCTGACGACAGGACAACCCATTTGTAAGGACTGCAGATGCATTCCTATTGGACATCTACATTTATGGTAGGTACAAAACCGTACTTTTTATTACACCGGGCTAGGCCCGTTTAACTTGGAAGACCTAGTCCTCGTGTAACCCTATTTGTAATTTTCATCTAAAAATTTTCCTGTGTGACAATCTTTGTGTGTGTTAAAATAACTTGGTCTGTTTTAGTTGAAAGTCCTAGATATTCATCGTGTTTCACTGTTGCAGTCATTACACTTGGGTTATCCTGCTGGCAGGCTACCCGCAGTCAGCCCAAATTCCAAAGTCCTGGTCCGGCGTCTGTTGCTGTCACCTCTTCCCTGACGTCAGTGCACCAGAGGTATAAAAGATACAGCCAGCTCCATTTTCTTCAGTCTTTCTTGCCGCGCGGTGTCCGAAGCAAAAGCAGTTCGCAAGTGCAGGTCGGCCGACTCCTGAGTTTTTCAAAATTGAATTTCAGATCCGAAGTCTTAAATAAAGTTAAGTACCCCGTTGGGGAAACTTTTTTCTTGCTCCAGACCGATGTCAGAAAAAGTTAACAATGGTATTTCTTGTGGGAAGCAAATACCTCATAAAGATTTTCATTCTTACTGTATTCCTTGCCTAGGCCCTGACCACGACGTTGCTAGTTGTCGGTTTTGTGCTAGATTTAACTAACGCACTATTAAGCGTGGGTACGATTTTGCATTTCATTAGTTTGGCCGTAGGTTTAACTATATAATGCCGTCAGAACAGTCAACGGCCGGAGTTCATAAAAACGCAAGGAAAAAGAAAAGGACAGGCATCCGAGGTCCAAAACCGATGACGAAGCCTCTTCTAGGCCAGTCGCCGGTTCTCAGTGAGGTGCTTTCGCAGCCCCTGACACCGGCTACCTCAGAGCCACAGGCTGCCTCTGACTCCCACGTGGAGACAACTTGGCCTCTGGATACTCAAGGTATTGGTCCTTCGGAAACTAATCCCTCAGATGGGTCCGGAGCCGCTGAGCGGGCATCTGCTTCTGAGGGTGTTTTCAGACCTACACAGCTTTATATTAAGCCAACTTCAGCATCCAAGACAAAGACCAAAACAGCTTTAAAGACAAGGAAACCTGTACAGCATTCTCCAGGACAGACTTCCATGCCTAAGAAACAGATGCTCAAAATGGCCAAAGACCTAATTACTTTGATCAGGGGTTCCCATCCCCCTCCTGATAAGAGGCCTAGGCAAGACACTGAATATGATTCCTCTGATCAGGTTTCCATTTCCTCTGACTCCTCTTCAGAACAGGGATATTCTATTCCTCCCTATGAGGATTCTGATGCTGAAGAATCTATTCCATCAGCTTCTGCTCCTGAGGATTATTCCTTTGGGGAAACCCTGTATACCATGAGGGAGCATTTCCACTGGGAGAGCCAAGAGTATTCAGAATCTAAGAAAAGGCTCAGAGACTTTCTCCTACCTCAGCACAGGCCTCTTGCTATTCCGCCTGTTCTAGACATTGTGGATGATGTATTTTCCGAATCCGGACTGTCTCCTGACTCTTTATCTCCTGCACCTGTTAAGCCAGACAGATGCTACAGGGTTACAGATTCTCATAAATTTCTGTATAAAGACCCTGCTGCTGACCCGGAAACTGTGTCTCAGGGTCCTAAAGGGGTCAAGGCCTCTACTGCAAAAAAAACCCTGTCCCCTCAGATAGGGATTCAAGGTCACTGGACGGATGGGGGAAGAAAGTTTACACTTCTGCTACCTTGGCTGCAAGGGCTTTAAATTGTCAGTTACATATGCTTAAATATCAGCAATACTTAATGTTACTGTTAAAACAGAAAATGTTGACAAATTCTGAATGTTCTGAGAACAAGGAAATGCAGGATTTATTGCTTGCAGCTGAACAAGTGGGGAAACATACTTTGCAATGTGGTTTTGTTTCACTGGAGGCCTCTTGCAGTGCTGCAGATATTCGTGTTTCACTGTTGCTGTCATTACACTTGGATTATCCTGCTGGCAGGCGACCCGTAGTCGGCCCGAGTTCCAAAGTCTTGGTCTGGCGTAGGTTGCTGTCGCCTCTTCCCTGACGTCAGTGCACCAGGGGTATAAAAGTTGCACCCGATGCCATTTTCTCCAGTCTTTCTTGCTGCATGGTGCCCAAAGCATAAGCAGTTCGCAAGTGCCTGTCTGCCGACTCCTGAGATTTTCAAAATTGAATTTCAGAACCGAAGTCTTCAATAAAGCTAAGTACCCCGTTGGGGAAACTTTTTCTTGCTCCAGACCGATGTCAGTAAAAGTTAATAATTGTATTTCTTGTGGGAAGCAAATACCTCATAAGGACTTCCACTCTTACTGCATTCCTTGCCTAGGCCCTGACCACAACGTCACTAGTTGTCGACTTTGTGCTAGATTTAATAAATGCACTATTAAACGTCGGTTTGATTTTGCTTTACAGTATTTTCGACGAAGATTTAATTACATAATGCCGTCGGAACAACTGACAACCAGAATGTATAAAAAACGCAAAGACAAAGAAGAAGACGGGCATCCGAGGTACAAAACCGATGCCGAAGCCTCATCTAGGCCAGTCGCCGGTTTTCAGTGAGGTGCTTTCGCAGCCCCTGACGCCCGCTACCTCAGAGCCACAGGCCGCAACCGACAGCCACGTGGAGACACCGAGGCGTGTGGAAACTCGAGGTATTGGGCCTATGGAAAATATACCCTCAGATGGGTCCGGAGCCGCTGAGCAGGCACCGGCTTCTGAGGGTGTGTTCAGACCTTCACAGCTTACAGTTAAAGCTACTACAGCAGCAAAGGCAAAGTCAAAAACACCATTAAAGACAAAGAAACAAGTGCAGCATTCTCCAGAACAGTCATCCATGCCTAAGAAACAGGTGCTTAAAATGGCCGAAGATCTTATTACTTTAATCAGGGGCTCCTATCCCCCTCCTGACAAAATGCCTAGGCAAGACACTGATTATGATTCCTCTGATCAGGTTTCCATTTCCTCTGATTCTTCCTCTGACCAGGGCTATTCTCTCCCTCCCTATGAGGACTCTGATGCTGAAGAGTCCCTTCCTTCAGCCTCACTGCCTGAGGATTACTCTTTTGGGGAAACCCTGCACACCATGAGGGAACATTTCCATTGGGAGAGCCAGGATTATTTAGAATCCAAGAAAAGGCTCAGCAATTTCCTTCTATTGCCTCAGCACAGGCCCTTGGCTATCCCCCCTGTGCTTGATATTGTTGATGTTTTTTCTGAATCCAGTCTATCTCCAAATTCTTTACCCCCTGCACCAGTAAAGCAAGACAGGTACTACAGGGTCCCTAACTGTGATAAATTTATTTACAAAACCCCGCTGCGGACCCAGAAACTATTTCTCAGGGTCCAGAAGGGGTTAAAGCTTCCACTGCCAAAAATCCTGTTCCCTCAGATAGGGATTCCAGAGCTCTGGACAGATGGGGGAAAAAAAGTTTACACTTCTGCTCCTTTAGCTGTAAGAGCTTTAAACTGTCAGTTTCACATGCTTAAATATCAGAAGTATCTCATATCATTGTTAAAGCAGAAAATGGTTACAAATATAGAAGGTCCTGACTGTAAAGAAATGCAGGATTTATTGCATGCAGTTGAACAAGTGAGAAAGTGTACTCTGCAGTGTGGTTTTGATTCATTAGAGGCTTCTTGTAGAGCCGCAGTTACAGGCTCAGTTATTCGAAGACATGCTTGGTTGAAAGAACAAAGATTACCTGACCATGTTAAAATAAAATTATTGGATGCTCCACTACAACACGATACTTTGTTTGGTGTTAAGGCAGAAGAGGTTTTAAAGAAAATGGAGGATAAAGCAAAGTCAATGCAAACTGTGAAAGATGTCTTACAGGTTCAGCCACCTAGATTTAGCAGGAACTGGCCTTCAAAAAAATTGGTTATTTCCAGTGTCAGACAGGCCACGAAGAGGCAGATACAGACACCCAAGAGGCAGATCTCATCCCCAAGGCTCCTACAGACCTAAACAATGGGGTTCTTCAGCCCCCAAAGGAGAAGACAAATCACAACCTTATAGAAAACAGTCACAGTGACTTCCCTCTGCAAATGCCAAGCACTTGCCAGTTGACAGCACCCCTAGGGGGAAAGCTAGCACTTTTCTCAAAAAATTGGCACATGATCACCCAAGACCAATGGGTGTTGAATATAGTTTCTCAAGGGTACAGGTTCCACTTCCACACGCTTCCAAAACCAAAGGGTATGCCAAACCTGCCTCAAAACCAATGGGCAGAGGCACAAAAACAGACTGCATCTCTTATGGATATGGGAGCTATTCAAAATGTTCCACAAGAAGAACAGGGCCAAGGATTTTACTCACTACTTTTTTAGTACCCAGAAAGGACAAAGCATGGAGACCAATACTGGACCTGTCAATCCTAAATACTTTCCTGGATGTTCCAAAATTCAAAATGTTAACACTACAACAACTCTTGCCCATGCTGGGCAAAGAGGCTTGGCTAGTTACTTTGGATCTCAAGGAGGCATACCTGCATGTCCCAATCAGACAATCGTGCAGAAGATACCTCAGATTTATAGCAGGCATAATGCATTATCAATTCTCTGCACTGCCCTTTGGCTTATCTACTGAGCCCATGGTCTTCACAAAATGCCTGGCACCAGTAATTGCATTTTGCAGGCAAAAAGGAATTCAAATATATCCCTACTTGGATGACTGCCTTATTCAAGCAGAGGTCAAGGACATTCTTCTAAAGCATTTGGAGTTTGTAAAAAGATTACTAATTTGCCTAGGGTATACAGTAAACGAAAAAAAATCAAAACTAGTGCCCTCTCAAGAGATAATATTCCTGGGTGCAAGCTTGAATACAACTACCCAGATGGCTCATCTCACACCAGACAAGCAAAGGCAACTGACTCATTACTTTCAAATGATGGCAACAAAGACCCAGCGCCCTGCAAGAATTCTACAGGCTCTTTGTTTCACGGCATCTTGCATTCTACTAATTCTATATGCCAAACTGCATATGAGGAAACTACAATGGTATCTAAAAAGTGTTTGGACTCAGCATTGTCACAGCCTAGAGACTATCATAACCTTGATTCCCTGCCTACAACAGGAGTTTCGATGGTGGTCACAGGCCTGTCACCACAACAAGGGACAGCCTTTCACCTTACCTACAGCCAGGCAGACAATAACAACGGATGCATCGGATTACGCCTGGGGATCACATATGGCAGGAAAATGTATTCAGGGCACGTGGCCCAAGGAACAACTGCATCTTCACATCAATCAAAAAGAGATGCTATCTGTACAGAATGCCCTGACAGCCTTCAAGGACCTAATACATCCAGGACAATTATTAATAAAGACTGACAATACCACAGTTATGTGGTACATAAGCAAGGGGGCACACATTCCTACCCCCTATGCAGACAAGCCATGACTTTGTGGAACACCGCACTGACTTACCAGGTACATCTGCAAGCACAATTCCTGCCAGGAAAAAAAAATACCCTGGCAGATGAACTAAGCAGAAATCTCATGGATCCTCACGAATGGAAGCTAAATCCACAAGTGTTCAATATGATAAGGGAATGGGGACGCCCAGGCATAGATCTATTTGCCTCCCCTCACAATTGCCAATTACAGAAATCACTCTCACACATGGAAAGTGGATGCTCTATCTTTCAACTGGAAAAATCTGACTGTCTATGCCTTCCCTCAGATGCCTGTTCTAACCAAGGTGCTTCTGAAAGTCAGACGAGCGGCCAAAAATGATCCTGATTGCACCAGACTGGCCACGCCAGCACTGGTACCCAATCCTAAAGAGCTTGTCTCAAGGCCCAGCCTGGACATTACCTCAAATTCCTCATTTTCTGACCCAACAAAACAATCAGATCCTGCACAGCCAATTCAGAACCCTAAATCTGGCTGCATGGCGGATAATGTAACCATTCAGAACACACCTCTCTCTGAAGCAGGTATGGATGTTATTTTGTAGGCCAAAAGGCCCAGCACCAGAAAATGTTATGCAGAAAAATGGAAGAGATTCTGTGCTTGGAACCAGGCTCAAGGAAGTGACACGCTTGCACCACATATTCCTCAGATTTTACAATACCTAACTGAGATGCTGGACAAAGGCCTATCCTTCTCATCAATTAAGATCCATGCCGCTGCCATTTCAGCTCATTACCATACAGACCCACCTATTTTTTCTCATCCACTGCTAAGGCAGTATCTGAGGGGCCAAACACATAAGACCTCCAAGGAGAGCTCCAGTACCTGCATGGGACCTCAATTTTGTCTTGGAAAAACTCACACTGCCTCATTTTGAGCCAGCCAATACAGCTGAGATAAAATACTTATGGAAAACAGCTCTTCTCCTAGCAATAGCTTCAGCAAGAAGAGTCTCAGAGTTACAGGCACTAATGGCTGTGGAACCTTTCATTATTTTCCGTCTGGACAGGGTTTATCTAAGGACACACCCAACATTTATGCCTAAGGTAGTGTCCAGTGTGGCTCTTAACCAAACCATACATTTGCCTACCTTTTATCCAAACCCGCAGAATAAGGGGGAGAGACTTCTGCATTCTTTGGACATACACAGACAGCTACGCTTTTACTTGGACAGAAGTAAAGCTTTCAGTAAGACTGAGCAACTCTTAGTGCCATATGCTGCAGGATCGCAAGGAAAAGCTATTTCAAAGCATACTATTTCAAAATGGATAGGATACTGCATTCCTTTCTGCTATTCACAACATGGCAAATCAGTACCTAAGGGCATTAGGCCACATTCTACCAGAGCAGCAGCCAATTCAGCAGCCTTCCTCAGAGGAGTACCAACCAAGGACATTTTAGAGGCTGCAACCTGGACTTCAGTGCACACCTTTACAAAGCACTACCACTTACCTCTTTACTCTAAATCCAGAGCAGGCTTTGCCACTGCAGTTCTGCAGGGCCTCATAGCCACTCCTAATTCTATTTAGGCCCAGCCACCCAGCCTCAACTTTGGGATTCAACCCAAGTGTAATGACTGCAACAGTGAAACACGATGAACGTAGTGCAGTTGTGTACCTACCATAAATGTAGATGTTCGAGTGTATTCACTGTTGCAGTCCAGGTTACCCTCCCACCATCCCCGTTTCATTGCTGGGACTTATCTATACTTCTCTATCCTATACAGCCTATGTGGTGTATTTGCTTGTAGATGAAGGTTATGTGCATGCTTTTTTATGATCAGAATTTTTTTAGCCTACCCTTTTGGGGGCAGCTGACATTTGGTGCAAGAAAAACTGAAGAAAATGGCATCGGTGGCATGTTTATACCCCTGGCGCACTGACGTCAGGGAAGAGGCGACAGCAACCGATGCCGGACCAGGACATTAGAATTTGGGCAGACTGCGGATAGCCTGCCAGCAGAATAACCCAAGTGTAATGACTGCAACAGTGAATACACTCTAACATCTATATTTATGGTAGGTATACGACTGTACTTTTTCTCTTAACACCGGGCTAGGCCCGTTTAACTTAGAGGACCTAGTCCTTGTGTAATTCTACTGCAGGGCTAGGCCCGTTTTAGGTAGAGGACCTAGTCCTCAGTTATTCTCTATTTCTCCTCTGATTTTGCTTGTGTGTCTGCAATGTCTAAGGATAGCAAGGAGCATAAACCCTCTGGGTTCAAAAAATGCATGAAATGCCCCCAGAAAATGTCAATAACGGATGGCCACAGTAGCTGTGTATCTACTGCTTGGGAGCCATCCATTTGCAGGAATCATGCTTGGTCTGCCATGCTTTCTCTCCTAGAGTGTTGCAGGAGAGAAAGAACAAGCTGATACTCAGGGGTCTTCTGAAGCCAACCTTTGAGGAAGCTTTATGTGGTTCGTCAGCTTCTTTTTCCAAGTCTTCAAAATCTAGATCTGACTCCAAATCTAAATCTTCAAAAAGGCCTTCTCCGGCACCGGCTGTTGTCTCTGAGTCGCCTTCCAAATTAACAAAATCGGTCTCCTCGACTCCTCAGTCTTCAGAGCCAAAGGAGAGCACCATGGTATCAGAGTCTGTCAGATGCTTCGGTGCTGACTGCTGAACCTTTGGAAATAATTGACTCTACTGCTCGGAGCCGGTCTGTAGAATCTCTACTGATCTCCTTGCTAATCCAGTCTCCAATGCCTGCTGGGTCGAGATCCCCTACTTTATCTTCTTGATCTTCCAGGAGCCTTTCGGAAGATGATGTGGAGAGGGGGTAGTACTGAGACTCCTGAAGTCGTCTGCTCTGCCTAAATTTTTATTGGCTCCAACCCATTCGGCTCCGGAGCCACTCAAACCAGTTTAGCCCTCGTCTGTGTTTCCTCCTCCGAGCCATGTTGTCCTTTCGGAGCCGGAGTGCTTGTTACCAAAGGTGGAATCCTCTGTTCCGGCTCCCCTTGCTGCTGCATTGGAGCCAAGTTTGGCTCCTGACACACACTGCTTCGTCCGTCGTGTCCAGGGACTGAAGCTCTGCTGTTGGCGCCGATGGGGAGGGTTTGAATCTATCTTCGGTTCTGAGCCTTCCTCTTGGTGCTTCCGCCAGGGTGAGCTTGGACCCTGCATCTATCTCTGGGCCGATGGCTCGGGCCTCAGCACCATTTTTTGTCTCTTGGGAGCGGGGAGGGTCTTTGGAGTCGGAGAGTTCAGCTTTTGAGGTGATGAGTGTGCTGTCTCAATCTATAGCCCCTGCCAGAGGTACAAGCACTCTTCCCCCCGGGGCTCCCACTTCGGTCCAGTACCTACTCTCTCCGGAGACAGCAGAGACCCGCAGCCTCAGGAGCCACTGGCTGGTGGTCCCCACTCTTGCGAGGCCTCCCCAGAAGGTCCCTTCGAGGAGCCTCCTTGGAAGAGGGTATGCAAGAGGAAGCATATTGACTCCCAGGATGAGTCTCTGACATTGGACACTGACCTTGAGGAGTCAGAGGGGTCCCACAAGTCGTCCTCTGATGACATTTCCTTTGTGGACATCTTGGAGATCCTTAAACAGAGGTGCGACTGGCCCACTGTCAACCTTTCTGATGACTCTGTGTACCTGAAGGCTTTTGGGTCTCAACCCTCTGCCTCTTGGGTGTTTCCACCTTTCAACGAACTAATGGATCTGGTTAGTCAGAAGGTGTGGGATACTCCCAAATCCATTGAGCCAGTTCCCAGTAGAACAAATAAGTTCCTGTTTGCCCCTCCTGGAAAAGAATTCTTGTCCAAGGGCATTTCCGTAGATGCCATGGTGACGGCGGCCACGAAGAAGGACTTCTTCCTCTGTTCATTCGCCAAACAAGGAGTCTCGACAGATCGACAGATTTGGGAAGCGTGTATTTATTTCAGCGGCATTTACACTCCTATCTCTGAACTGTCTTACCCACTTCACGAGATTGCAGAGGGATCTCCTCAAGGAGTTAGGAGATTTCATACAGGGTGCTTGTCCTGAGGGAGTCCCTGAAGGATCTTTGCTCAGTTGTCCACCCAAAATTCGGTAGTTTACTCCTCCATGCAGCTTCTTTCTCATGTGGCTGATGGAGCAAGCAGAGCAGCGGGTTCAGGAGTTGCCCTTTGGCGCCACTCCTGGTTGCGCTTGTGTAATTTTGCGGAGCCGTTTAAGTCCACCTTCAATGCCCCGTTGTCTGGTTCCTCTTTGTTTGGTCCCAAGGTCAAAGAAACACTTGCTTTGTGTGAGCAGGAAGGAAAGACTCTCTCTGCCGTGGGAGCCCGTTTTACCATTCCTTCTCCACCATACCCCAGAGGTCAAAGTGGAGGTAAAATGTGGTTCAAAAAGTCCCAGAGGGTCTTTCCGGCAAACAGTGAATCCTCCTTCAGAGGCAGAGAAGGAGGAAATGGTAGACTTCGCCCTAGAGGCAGGGGTGGTCCGCAATACCAGCAAGGCTGTGATTCCTTTCGAGGGCGGCCTTATCAGCGCTCGTGATGTGGGGCCCAACAGCATTTTTCTGGGGCCAGTCAGGGGTCGCATTTCTTTGTATTCGGAAGCCTGGCGAAATATAACCCAAGACAAGGTGCAAAGAGTTCTTACCAGAGGCTATATCACACCTTTTTCCCTTCCACTGTTTGTTCCCAAAAAGATCCCAGATGTTCCACCCAATCACAGGGATCAGGCAACTGTGGAGATCAACAAGTTGCTCTTAAAAAGGTAGTCATCCAGCCTGTCTCAGCAGACCAGACAGGATCCGGAACTTACTCCAGGTTCTTTTTAGTCCCAAAACGAACCGGAGACTGGAGGCCAATTTTGGACCTCAGCAGATTAAACGAATCCGTGAAGGACAAGTTTCGGATGGTCACACTGCAGTCGATACTCCCGTTGTTAGGGAAAGACTATTGGATGTGCCCTCTGGATCTCCAAGACGCCTACTACCATATAAAAATGGACAAGGCGTCAAGGAGATATCTGCGCTTTTGGCTGGGAGCCAGTCGTCATCAGTTTAGTGCTCTGCCCTTCGGTCTCGCCATAGCCCCCAGAGTGTTCACCAAATGCATGGCAGTAGTGACAGCTCACCTGAGACATCAGGGATTCCAGGTGTTTATGTATTTGGACGACTGGCTGTTGACCGCCCCCACCAGGCATCTACTTATCCAAAACGGGGATGCCACCATTCAACTTTGTGCTCAACTAGGGATCTTCATAAACTGGGAAAAATATACATTACTTCCCTCGCAATCTGTGATTTTTATAGGCGCAGAGGTAGACACAGTGGATATGACAGTTCGTCTCCCCGCCGAAAGAGCACAAAACCTCATCTCACAAGTTCTCAGCATCTTCTTCAGCTTCGGAAGGTCAAAGCAAAATGGATTCTTCATCTTCTTTGAACGATGGCCTCAACCATTCTGTTAATACCTTTAGCCAGGTTGCACATGAGAATTCTCCAATGGCTCCTGTTCTCCCAGTGGTCATTCCAATGTCTACCGCTGAGTCACCCTATCCTGCTGACAGAATCATGCAAAAAGGACCTTCAGTGGTGGATAGCCCCCAACAACTTGTTCACGAGAGCTTCTTTGTGCATGTCCAACCCGTTGCCACTGTGACCACAGATGCCTCCTAGGTGGGGGGGGGGCATTATCTTGGCATGATTGTCCATGGCAAGAACAAGAGGCTCATCTGCATATCAATGTTCTGGAGATGAGGGTGCTGCTTCTGGCATTGCATGCACTTCAGGACCTTCTTCCTCCAGGGACGATTGCGTTCCATTCGGACAACATGTTGGTTGTGTGGTATCTCAACAAACAGGGCGGTACCAGGTCGAGAGGCCATGTGAGTTTGGGAATGGGTGATTTCTTCCCAGCGCTTTCTGGTGGCAATGCACACTCTGGGGGACAACCAACGTGATAGCCGACAAGCTAAGCCGGGCAATCTTACTGCCTCATGAGTGGTCTCTGAAACAGGAAATAGTGGAACAGATTTTCCAAAAATGGGGACAGCCTTGCTGCGACCTTTTTGCCAGCCCAGTCAATGCCAAGTGCAGCAGTTATTTTTCCCTAATTCCCCCTCCGGGGGAAACACCCAGAGATGCTCTGGTCCACGATTGGCCCACGGGACTTCTGTATGCTTTTCCTCCATTCCCTCTTATTTCCAAAGTTATTCAGAAAGCCAGTTGGCTGGGAAGCAAGTTGATCCTCATTGCTCCTTACTGGCCTCATCAGGTCTGGTTCCCCTTCCTCGATCCTCTTCTGGACGATCCTTGGATTCTAGACTCAGTTCCAGATCTATTGACCTGCATGTCTGGTTCAGTACATTTATTTATTTATTTTATTTTACATTTGTTGTCCAGGCTAGTCTAGCTGGATATATGTCCATTTTCAGTAGAGGCCCGGGGAGATAAGCTCCAAACGTCTTCCAGGGACGATTGCGATAGTCGGACAACATGTCAGTTGTGTGGTACATCAACAAACAGGGTGGTACATCCCGCTCTCCACACCCTCAAATTGACAGCTTGGCTGCTCCAGTTCCATCTCTAGTCAGGCTTCATGATGTTTCTTCATCAGTGTCCCATATTCTCTTATCCTCGCATAAACCCTCAACCAGAAGGCTGTATGACAGTAAATTGAAAAGGTTTTCTGTTTGGGCACAGAAAATGAATGTGGATCCTTACACCACTCCCATTCCTTTGATTCTGGAATTCCTTTTGGAGCTTTTTCAACAGGGGTCTGTCACGGCCACCATCGAAGTACAATTGGCGGCAATCTCTCATTTTTATTTAGGGTCTCCAAATGTCAACCAAGACTTTCTTGAGAGGAGCCACTTTACTGAGACCACCTTTAGAAGAACCTATGGCTTCTTGGGACTTAAATTGTGTCTTGTCCAAATTGACATCCCCTCCTTTTGAACAGTCTCATTCATCTTCTTTAAAATATTTGTCTTGGAAGACTGTTTTTAGTAGCTATTACATTAGCCAGACGTGTATCTGAGCTACAAGCCCTGTCTATTAAGCCACCTTATTTAATCTTTCATAAAGACAGGGTTTCTTTACGTACCAATTCTTCGTTTCGTTTGTTCCCAAAGTTTGTTCTACTGCCGCATTAAATCAGTCCATTGAGCTTCCAGTTTTCTTTCCCAATCATTGTAATGCAGCTGAATGTCGTTTACACCAGCTGGACGTTCATAGACAGCTACGTTTTTATTTGCAACGGACCAAAGAATTTCGGATGTCAGACCAGTTATTCATTTCTTTTTCCAACTCCAGATTGGGTTTACCGGTTTTTAAGGTGACATTATCTTACAGGATTTCTAGTTGCATAGGCTTCATCTACAGTTCGGAGGGCAGGCCTTTACCCCACAGGATCAAGGCTCACTCTACCAGGTCTCTGTCTACCTCTGCAGCCTTTAAAGTCAGGATACCACTTGATCATATCTGTGCAGCAGCTACCCCTCACACCTTTATTACTCATAAGTTGGATTTGGCTTCCAGGGGTAGAGCATCCTTTGGTTCCACGGTGCTCAGGAGTATTTTCCAATGAGCCACCCAAGAATAAGGCGCTAGGGACACTGTCCCATATGTATAAATGAAGGTGAGATTGGACTACCTAACATAAAGAAGTTAAGTAATCACCATAACTTTCCATGTTGGTAGTCCATATCACCCTTCATTTTTACCATCCCGCCCTCCTGCCCCCATCCTGGAAGATCTGGAGGTAATACTTGAATTTTCGTGGTTGGTGACCCTTTAGTATTGGTTTGTTGGTTTTTTTCTGTTTCTAGCGAGCAGCAATCAAGATCTGGGGATTGCACTGGTGCACCATGGGATACCTGCTTAGCCACGAGCCAACAAGAAGTCTTCGAGCTTGAAAATCGGCCGTGTCGGAGCCGAGGATCGGCTCCAAACCCATATGTAAAAATGAAGGGTGAGATGGATTACCAACATGGAACATTATGGTGAGTACATAACTTCTTTTTATCTTCCATGTGGACAGGGTTTTCCTCAGAACTAACTCATCTTTTATGGCCAAGGTGGTATCCATTGTGGATTTAAACCAATCCATCCATTTGCCAACCTTTTTTCCTAATCTTCAGAGGAAATGGACAAGGATCTTGCACTCCTTGGATGTGCACAGACAACTCAGGTTCTACCTTGACAGGACTAAACCTTTTAGAAAATCTGACCAGCTGCTAGTCAGCTTTGCTAAAGGGGCAGAGGGCAAGGCGATTTCAAAACAAACCATTTCTAAATGGATAGCACACTGCATCCAGTTGTGCTACAAACACCATAGAAAACCTACCCCACGGGATCAGACCTCTTTCCAGTAGGGCTACCTCAACAGCTTTTCTCAGGGGAGTCCATACCAGGGATAATCCTGGAAGCTGCAACCTGGAGTTCTCTACACCCCTTCAAGCATTACCACTTACCTATCTTTTCTAAATCCAGAGCTGGAATTGCCACAGCAGTCTTACAAAGCCTGCTATCTAGCCCTACTACCACTTGTCTGCCTCCACCCTTCCTCAGCTTTGGGAATCAACCCAAGTGTGATGACTGCAGCAGTGAAACACGAACATGGTACAGTTGTGTACACAACATAAATGTAGATGTTTGAGTGTATTCACTGTTGCAGTCCTGGTTACCCTCCTTCTAGCCCCCCTGTCTTTCTGTACTTTCTACCTATCCTCTTTTTTTGCCCATATCTTATGGAAATGGTATTTACGTTTTACTGGAGGTGTTCCACACGTTTGATTGCTTCCTATTTTGCGGGTCCTGACATCTGTTCAAGAAAAACTGATGTAATGGTGTCGGCTGCATGTTTTATACCCCTGATGACCTGACGTCATGGATGAGGAGACAGCATCCGACGCAGAAATCCCAAGACTCTAGTATTCAGGCTGACTGAGGGCTTACCTGCAGGCAGATAACCCAAGTGTGATGTCTGCAACAGTGAATACACTTGAACATTTGCATTTATGGTAAGTGTACACTGTACTTTCAGATTCTACCTTGATAGGACTAACCCTTCAGAAAATCTGACCAGCTACTAGTCGGCTTTGCAACAGGGGCAGAGGGCAAAGCCATTTTATAACTATTTCCAAATTGATAGCACAGTGCATCCATTTCTGCTACAGGCACCATGGGAAACCAACCCCTCACGGGGTCAGAACACATTCCACTAGGGCAATATCTACCTCTACAGTGTTTCTCAGGGGAGTCCCTACCAGGGTCATCCTGGAGGCTGCTACCTGGAGTTCTGTACACATGTTCACCAAGCATTACAACCTGCCTATCTTTTCCAAATCCCAGGGCAGGATTTGCTACACCAGTCTTGCAAAGCATACTAGCCAGCTCTAACTCTTCTTGACTGTCTCCACCCTTCTTCAGCTTTGGGAATCCACCCAAGTGTGATGACTGCAACAGTGAAACGCGAAGAACATAGTGCAGTTGTGTGCACTTACCATAAATGTAGATGTTTGAGTGTGTTCACTGTTGCCGTCCTGAATGTTCTTCGTATTTCACTGTTGCAGTCATTACATTTTGGTTATCTGCTTGCAGTAGCCCTCAGTCAGCCTGATTAACGAAGTCTTGGGTCCTACGTCAGTTGCTTTCTCTTCTTCCATGACGTCAGGTCGTCAGGGGTATAAAACATGCAGCCGACGTCATTACATCAGTCTTTCTTGCTGTGCAGTGCCCGAAGCAGAAACAGTTTGTAAGTGCCGGTTGGCCGACTCCTGACATTTTTGTTTTCGAGTTTCAGAACCAAAGTCTTCAACTAAAAGCTAAGTACCCCGTTGGGGAATCTTTTTCTTGCTCTAAACCGATGTCAGTAAAAGTAAATAATTGCATTTCTTGTGGAAAGCAAATACCTCAAAGTTTTTCATTCGTACTATATTCCTTGCCTAGGCCCTGACCGCGACATTACCTCACTGTCGGTTTTGTGCCTTATTTAAACCAAAATCTCTCTGTCGTTGGTATATTTGCGCTTCTAAATGTTTTGGTGCTCTGTTCAATTATCCTGATATGTCTTCGGTAAGCCATCCGACTACCAACATTCTGAGAAAACGCAAAGATAAAGACAGAAACAGGCCACCCAGTTCGCCGGTACTCAGTGAGGAGCTTTCGTAGCCCCTGATGCCTGCTACTTGAGATTCGCAGGCCTCTACTGAGACCCATTCGGAGTCCGGTATGCAGTGAGATGCTTCAACTGTGGAACCTGCGGATGTCTCTACCTTGGATGAGTCCGGAGCTGCTGTGCAGGCACTTGCTTCTGAGGGTGTATTCAGGCCTACTGACTTGCATATTAAACCGGTGCCATCTTCTTCTTCAAGGCCTAAAACTCTAACCATTTCTTACTCCTGCCACAGCACAGGCCTTTAGCTATACCTCCTGTACTGGACATGGTTAAATGATGCCTTTTCTGAATCTAGCATGGCCCTTGACTCTCTACCTCCTGCTTCCAGAAAACCTAATAGATATTACAGGGTTCCTGACTTTCGCAAGTTCCTTTTCAAAAATCCTACTGCGGATTCTGAAACCATTTCACAGGGACCCAGGGGCATTAAAGCTACTACTGCCAAAAATCCTTCCCCCTTTGATAGAGACTCCAGGGCACTGGGTAGATGGGGTAAGAAGGTATACACTTGTGCAGCTTTGGCCATTAGGGCCTTGAATTGCCAGTTTCATATGTTGAAGTATCAGCTGCATATTATTGGATTGCTTAAACCGAAAATAATGATTATTCCTGATTGTGCTGAAAATAAGGATTTACAGGATTTTATGCATTCTGCTGAACAAGTTGGTAAACCTACATTGCAATGTGGTTTTGATTCACTAGAGGCATCTTGCAGGGCTGCGGTAACTGGGTCTGTACTTAGAAGGCATGCTTGGCTTAAGGAGCAATCCTTGCCAGATCATGTTAAAGCGAAATTGCTGGATGCTCCCTTAAATCAGGGCCACCTGTTTGGCAACAAGGCAGAAGTTGTTCTTAAACAGATGGAGGAAAAAGCTAAATCTGTGCAAACTGTTAGACTTTTTTTTTTACAGGTACAACCTCCAAGATTTAGTAGGCATTGGCCTTCTAAGAAATGGTCCTTTCCTTCCTCTTCCAGACCTTCTCAGTCCAAACCCAGATCCAGCAGAGCACCCGGGTTTCATTCCCAGGGGACACACAGGACTAAGCAGTGTGTGTGGGGGGGGGGGCGGCTCCACTTCCAAATTTGGGAGTAATAAGACATTCCCCTATGGTAAACTGTCTCAATGACTTTTTAAAACTTCCAAGCACTTTCAACTGACTGCCCCTTTGGGGGGGAAAGATTGCACTTCATGCAGAAAACTGGGGACTCATTACCCAGGACAAATGGGTTTTAAATAATGTCCCAAGGGTACACCTTTCACTTCCAGACATCACCAACTCCAAGCGGTTGGCTGGATCTACCTCCAAAGCAGTGGGCAGAGGCCCAAAAGCAAGTACTCTCTCTCTCTCAAGCATAGGAGCTATTCAGTTGGTACCAGAAGAGAAAAAGGGACAAGGTTTCTACTCGAAATTTTTCCTGGTACCCAGAAAAGACCATTCATGGCGTCCTGTCCTGGACCTGCCTACTCTAAACACCTTTTTGGTGATTCCAAAATTCAGGGTGCTGACTCTTCACCAGTTGCTTCCTATGCTAAGCAAATATGCCTGGTTGGCAACACTAAATTTAAAGGAAGCATACCTGCACATCCCAATCATGGAATCTTGCAGAAGATTCCTACTCTTCTAAGCAGGCTGCACGCACTATCAGGTCTCTCCACTGCCTTTTGACTTATCTACTGCGCCCAGGGTATTCACAAAGTGCCTAGCTCCAGTCATTGCATTTTACAAAGAAACATTCAAATATACCAATACCTGGACAATTGTCTAATTCAGGTAGAAAACCAGGACATACTTTTAAATCATCTGGCTTTTGTACAGAGGGTGCTAACTTGTCTGGGGTACACCATAAACAAAAAGAAATCACACCTGGTACCCTGGCAAGTTATATTCCTGGGAGCAAGCTTGAGTACAACTTCCCAGATGGCTATCGTCACGCCAGAGAAACAAATTCACTTGACGACGTACTTCAAACAATTGGCCACAAAAACCCTGCTATCTGCAAAGCAAATACTACAAGCCTTGGTGTTCATGGCCTACTGCATTCTTCTAATTCCATATGCAAGACTGCATATGAGGAAACTACAATGGTATCAACATTCTCAGCATCTAGAAGCAATGATTCCTATCATTCCTTGTCTACGCCTAGAGTTCCTTTTGTGGGCAGAGGCTTGCCACCAAAACAAGGGACTACCATTCACACTACCCCCTGCCGCCTAAACCTTAACAACAGACTATGCGTGGGTGGGCGCACTTGGCAGGGAAGTGCATTCAGGGCAAATGGAACCCAATTCAGTTGCACCTTCACATCAATCATAAAGAAATGTTAGCTGTACAGAATGCTCTGGCAGCCTTCAAGGACCACATTCTTCCAGGACAATTCATGGTAAAGACGGACAACACCACTGTTATGTGGTACATAAACAAGCAGGGGGGTACCCATTCTTACCCCCTCTGCAGACTAGCCATGGCATTGTGGAACACAACCTTGAGCTACCAAGTACATCTACAAGCTCAATTCCTGCCGGGAAGTCTAAATACACTGGCAGATGTATTAAGCAAAAACCCTCATGGACCCACACAAGTGGAAAGTGGAACAAAGTATTTTCAACATGTTGCCAAGCAAATGGGGGAGCCCAGATATAGACCTGTTTGCCTCCCTCCAAAACTATCAATTGGAAAAATTTTGTGCAAGGACTCCCCACAGACAAGCTTGGAAAGTGGATGCTCGGTCCTTCTGCTGGAAAAACCTATCCGTTTATGCCTTTCCTCCTCTGCCTCTGCTCTCCAAAGTACTACTAAAGATCAGCCTGGCTAATTACCTAAGCTCTCCTGTACCATCCCTCAGTAAACCAGTGATGAATGTCATTTTAGAAGCAAGGAGGCCTAGTACTAGAAAATCGTATGCTGAAAAATGGAAAATATTCTGTGCCTGGAACCAATCTCAAGGGATGAGCACAGCAGTGCACAATTTACCTCAGATTTTACAATACTTAACTGAGATGCTTCACAAGGGCCTGTCTTTTTCCTCAATAAAAATTCACAACTCCACCATTTCAGCTCATTATAACACGGAACCTTCCCTCTTCTCTCTTCCACTGCTCAAGCAGTTCCTCAGAGCGGCCAAAAATTTAAGACCACCCAGGAGAGCTCCAACTCTAGCCTGAGACCTTAACTTTGTATTGGAGAAACTCACCCTTCCTCCTTTAGAACCAGCTGCTACTGCAGATTTAAAATTCATTTCTTGGAAAACAGCTTCCCTTTTCGCCATCACTTCAGCAAGAAGGGTATCTGAAATACAGGCCCTTATGGCAGTGGAGCCTTTCATCATCTTTCATGCATACAGGGTGTCCCACAGGACCAATCCCTCTTTCATGCCAAAGGTGGTATCCAGTGTGGCCTTTAATCAGTCAATTCATTTGCCTACCTTCTTTCCTAATCCACAGAACAAAGGGGAACGGATACTGCACTCCTGATGTGCACAGACAACTTAGATTCTACTTGGACAGGTCTAAACCTCAAAGGAAATCTGAACAACTGCTGGTGGCATTTGCTGCACGGACAGAGGGGAAGGCTATTTCAAAGCAAATAGTCTCCAAATGGATAGGCCATTGCATTCACTTCTGCTATAAGCACCATGGAAAACCTATCCCACAGGGGATCAGATCCCACTCAACCAGGGCTGCATCTACCTCTACAGCCTTTCTCAGAGGCATACCTACCAGGGACATCCTAGAAGCTGCTACCTGTACATACTTTCACCAAGCATTACCATTTGCCAATTTTCTCTAAATCCAGAGCTGGCTTTGCCACTGCAGTTTTGCAGGACCTTATAGTTGGTCCTAATGCTATCTAAATTCCTCCTCCCATCCTTAGCTTTGGGAATCTACCCAAATGTAATAACTGCAACAGTGAAACACGAAGAACATAGTACAGTTGTGTACACTTACCATAAATCTAGATGTTCGAGTATATTCACTGTTGCAGTCCTGGTTACCCTCCCTCCAGCCCCCTGACTTCATTTGGCTGTACCTCTTCTCTCCTTTTCAATGCTTAAGCTTTTTGGTGCATTTGCGTTTTTGTTTGAGGTATAACCTTGTATATTTAGATTTAATTGCTTCCCATTAGGGGGGCACCTGACATCTGGGGCAGTGACGTAGGCTGCATGTTTTATACCCTTGACGACCTGAAGTCACGGAAGAAGAGAGTGCAACTGACGTAGGACCCAAGACTTTGTTAATCAGGCCGACTGAGGGCTACTGCAAGCAGATAACCCAAATGTAATGACTGCAACAGTGAATACACTCTAACATCTACATTTATGGTAAGTGTACACAACTGTACTTTACCCTCCCTCCAGTTCCCTGGTTTTCTCTCTCTCTCTATCTGTCCTATATATGGCTATTACTAACCCCTTCTGGGCTGTTGATATTGGTATTTACTTTTTACTGGTTGTGGTTTTCCCCACCATAACCTAGATTCCTATTTGGATGGCTCCTGACATTCGGGGCAAGAAAAACTGATGTAATGGCGTCGGTTGCCTGTTTTTATACTCCTGACGACCTGACATCAGTTCTGGAGCGACAACATCCGACGCAGAAATACCAAATCTCTGGTATTCAGGCCAACTGAGGGCTACCTGCAGGCAGATAACTCAAGTGTGATGACTTCAACAGTGAATGCACTCAAACATCTACATTTATGGTAAGCGTACACAACTGTACTTTCTTGATATAGCTATAGAAGGCCTTGTGATTGTTTTTAGTATTTGCCACAATTCTGCCCAATTAGCTAGCTGTATAGGATTTGGTGAGGGATCTCAACTTTTTGTTGAGGCTAATAAGGGAGTTTTCCCACTCTTGGGACTTCACCTTTTTCAGCAACAGTTTCTTCCTTTTGTTGTACAGTTTATTAATGCAGGGGACCACCAGATTGACTTCCTTTTTTTGGAGGAAGTGCGTTTTGGTTCTGTTGGGTATGGCTAGTTCCCTGCATTTATGTATATGTTTGTACAGTGCATTGGTGTATGATTCGGCAGTCTTGCAGCTATTTTCCATTGACACGGGTGCCATGAAGTTCGCCACCTCTGTTTTTAGGAGTCCAAAGTCAGCTTTGTTGAAGTTTTTCAAGATGGTTACTTTTGTGGTGGGTGTGGGTGAGAAGTGGATTTTCGTGGTGATTAGTTTATTGTCTGATCTGACCATGGAAGGAGTGAGTATTGGTGTAGAGCAACGGTCGCACATGTTAGTAATAACCAGGTCAAGGTCCGGGGCATTGGAACGGATGAATTCCAGGAAGCATTGAGCCAGTGTATTGGTGCTTGAGTAGTTTTCCAAGTTTGATGGAGTGGTAGTTGAAGTCTCCATGTAAGAGAGTGTTGGGTTGGACCTTGATAGATTTCAGGGTGCTTAGGAACGTGAAGGAAGATTCTAGGGACATGGTTGGGTACCTGTAGCAGACTATGACCTGAATCGCTGTCTTATCCAATGTTAGTTGTACCTGAATTATCTCAGTTGTTATGCTAGGCTAGGTGTGGTGGGTGTGGGTGAGAAGTGGATTTTCACTAGACTTATTACTCCCTGGTAGACTAATACTCCCTCCTCGTGCTTACCCTCCCCAACCTTCCCCCTACGCGTAGGAATCGTGAAATACTCACACGTGAAATTTGATGTACCCATTTATACCTATGTTAAAAGTATAATAATATTTCTCTATATGTTCAATTTTTTTTCTGTCTTTTTTCTCTGTATATTTGTTTTTATTTCTCTTATTATATTATGTTTGGAGCTTTTCTCCCCGGGCCTCTACTGAAAATGGATATGTATCCAGCTAGACTAGCCCGGTCAACAAATGTAAAATAAAATAAATAAATAAATAGTCTGGAGGTGTGCATATCCTTTATGAATATGGAGACCCAGTGCCTTTGGAGCTTTGGTCCATGTTTCGGAGCCGAAATGTGTGAAATGAGTTGTAGCTTGGTAGTGCAAGTGTGCTTTCTGCCGCTTTAAACGAGGTCTCCGTTACAGCACGCATGTCGTTCCCCTTTTTGAGGAGTGCTTCGAGCGAGTGCATCTTGAGATTGACATCTAGCATTGAGCAGCATGATCCTCACTTTGTATTTATTTATAGCTGTTAAGGTGGTAATTTGGTCTTTGTAACACTGCCTAAAAAAGGCACTATAGGGGTGGCAAGAGCCTTAGCCCAGTACCTGGAAACCCATGGGTGACAGATGTAGGCCATCTCTGGCGAAGCTTCAAGGTCTGTCAGTCATGTCATCCTAAGCAGACACTGGATCCTCTTGGAAGGACATCAGAAACTTAGCCATTTGTTGAAGTCAGTCTTTTTTGTTTGTACTGCTGTATCATTCTGGATGACGGTAGGATACTGCTCAGGGCTAGTGTCATACCTGCCTGGGCCACAGAATCTGAGAGCTCCACCATGTCTCTCTCCATTTAATCCAGGGAGGTGCATCTCAGGTCATTCACACCCACATGGACAATGACAGAATCATACTTGTACTTGTGGAGTGACCTGAGTGCGTGTGTTATCAGATTCTGACACTTGATAGCTGACTGTTACCTTTTCCTTATTCAACCTAGTGAGTGGGACATCTGTGTGCCTGACTATTGTCACCTATGATTAGTGTATTGGGCAAGGTGTTTAGCCTTGCGGAAGTATGTTTAGGGGTACTCTGTGGAGGTGAGCTGTGTGTCCTGTGTTTTGTGCTATGTTGTAGTGGTCTAGTGCGTTTCTGTCTCGGAGGTCTCTGGAGTTTGGGTACATTTCTGTTGAGAGCCTCCGCAAAGGTGGGTGTGTGGCTTATATTTTTATGTGAGATCTGTGATAGTGGGTGTTCTGGAGGGGCTGTGTATTCCATGTGATGTGATGCAGGTGTTGACCTTCTCCTCTTGACTACCTAGTCTGGTCGTGGCTGGAGGGTGCACAGCTTCCAATTTGGTGATATAAGTGCAACTTTGTCAAGTCTGAGTGTTGGGAGGTAAGAGGAGATGGTTGTCTGTGTACATGAGGCAGTTGCTGTACTGCCTCAGAATGCCGAAGTGCACCAGGTTAATAGGAGAAAGCACAAGGAACTGCCCTTCAGTCCTGCCAGGAGGGGTGGTCATAACTAAGTACTGGAGCTATTTCCTTGAAGAACAACTAGTGCTGATAGCACTTAGGTGTGCTACAATAATTGCTACAAAAACCTGTTGAAGTGCAAAGCGATTAAGCTATTTGAAGTGCAAGAGAGAAAGAACAAGCAAGATCTAAGGGAAAAACTGAAGAGCAGACTTTCTGGCACCAGGAATAGTTTACCTCAGCTTAGCACCACTGCATGGAGCTTAAACAAGTGCAAACCCAAGCAAATATGGGCTTTTAAACTAGAAAGTTGAAAGGGATGGAAAACTGCTCAAACAGGGAATAAACTATAATTTCTGGGCCAGAAACCACTCCTCTTGTGGTAGATAGGCTTACCTAGTCCTTACCACTCACATCGATAAGCTAGAAGGCTTCTGTCCAACATAGAAAGGCTTAGGGGGCTCAGAAGCTTGAAAACATTCCTGGGTACAGCAGATCTGTATCTGGACTAGACTAGTTACAGGAAAGGTGGGAAATGAGCACAAATGTGGACTTTTTAACCAGAAAGTTGAAAGGGATGGAAACACTGCCAAAATGACTAATAAACTACAATTTCTGGATGAAAAACCACTCTTGTGGTAGCTAGGCTACTTGGTGCTTACCACTCCAAGCATTATCCTCTAAACCTCCTTACTTGGTTTCCCATAAGGATAGGGTGACATTAGGAATGAATCCTCCTGAAATAAGGTGGTGTCAGAATTCAATATCAAGCAGTCTATTAGCTTGCCTGTTTTCTTCCCAAAATTCGAAAACAAAGGTGAATGCATGTTGCTTTCACCAGACCTTCATAGACAGCTGCGTTTTTACTTACACAGAACAAAAGACATTAGAAAATCTGATCAGTTATTCATATCTTTTGCAGATAAATTTGGTAAGTCTTGTCAGAAAACTGACATTGACAAGATGGATTATGAACTGCATACCCTTTGTGTGTAGTAAGTCAGGCATTCAAATATCAAAACCTTTAAAAGCTTACTCTACAAGATCCATGGCAACCTCATCAGTATTTTTATCCAACCATTTCATGATGACAGTTGCACAGCTGCTATTTGGGCTAATCCTCTTACTTTTATTCCTCATTACAAATTGGATCTGGTCTTGGGGAAGGGCAGCCTTTGGTTCTCAACCATGCTCGAGAATATCCTTCCTTAGAGTCCATCCAGGATATTAGATAGCTGGCGACTCTGTCCTAGTGGTTGAGGAATGAATGAAAATTGATATCAGATAAAGAAGTTATGTACGTAGCATAATGTTTCATCTGTATTGTCCATTTTCATTTTTTCCTCAACCTCCCACCCACCAACCCCCACCTTTGACATCTGAGAATTCTGGAAGAATGACATGCTGTTAAGACATTAGTGGGTCTTCTTTGGAGTTCCAGATATTGGTTTCCTTTGTTAGGAACACTGTTCATATAGTTACTATTTATATCAACTAGCAAACAAGATCTAAAGTATGTTCGGGTTTGGTGCATTGTGGGTAGGGAGGAACTCGAGAGTTCTAGTTGGCCCCAAGATATAGTAATGGTTGAGTTGGATCCAATGATCGGATCTGAATCCAATGGTCGAAGAAAAATTAAAGTGGATGATACAGATGAAAAGTTATGGTATGTACATATCTTCTATATTGTCCTTTCCTAAGCCTCCTAAACCTGATAACGTAAGGCCTGTGGCTGTATCTTCAACTTTTTTGATCAAGAGCTTCTCTGTATGACATTTTTACTGCCATTTGGTTCAATACTCCTATTTCTATTGCTCCTCGCAAATTGGGTTTGGTTTCTAGGAACAGAGCTGCTTTTGGCTGTATAGTACTCCTTAATATCCTTGCATGAGGACCACCCAAGGTTCATCTAGCTGGGGACTTTGTCCCATCAATTGAAGAATGAATGAAAATGACATCAAATAAAAGTTATGTACTTACCATAATGTTGCATCTGTTTTGCCCATTTTCATTCTTCCTCAGTTTTTTGATGCCATAACCTCCTTCCCTTGGCTCCTGGAAAGTTTGCGTATTACTTTGGGAACTGTTGTTCCTTGTGTGAGCTCCAGCTCCTTTATTCTCCTTCTGTACATTCTTGAATTCTCTTACCATATTTTCTGTTGACTCCTGTGCGCAGCAGACTTGAACTGAGGTTTGTAAGCATCCGAGTCGAATCTGAGACCCATCAGTTGAAGAATGGAAATGCATGACATAGATGTAATGTTATGGTTAGTATATAACTATTTTTTTCTCTACATGCAATGTCCTCCCGATTCTATTTTTGAAACTTTTCTTCAGGGGAAGCCTCACAGCCTGTCTTTCCTTCATTTCATCCTCTTGATGTTCTGCAGATTTGATGTCATTTTTATTATTCCTCAGCGTATGAGTATCTGATCAGACTAGCCAATCTCTTTAGATTCTTGGAGCTGAGACTCAAGCTCCTCCCTTTACCCATAATGCCTCTTACTTGCCAGATTACCTCAATTCTCGTTTGCCGTGCTATCAAGTCGCCATTGTATTCTCAAGAGGTGTAGGGTGCCTGTTAGGTATTGAGTAAAAATATAACTTTTTCTTCTAATTTTTTTTTCTATTTCTCTGTTTCTTATTTAGAACTCTTTGCTCTCCGTCTTCGTTCTTTACTTTCAGGATACCGTTTAGGTAATTTTTCGTACCCTTATTGGCACTTAGCCTTTTTCTGTACTTTTTGAGATATTATTTTAACTATTCTTGGTAGATATTCTTTATTTTTTTTCTTCCCTCTTTTCCAAAAAAAAAAAAAATTGTTGTACATGTGACACCCACCACTGCTACTAGCATGTGATGGGCACTACTGTGTCATCCCCCCAGTAGTCAAGGAGCCCAAATCCTCAACTGACACTGGAGAGGGATGTGCACTTGGAGTACAAATGGATACACTCAGTATTTCCAGATGCATACTTCTCTGCATCAAGTACAGATTTTCTTTGTGTTTCACTGTTGCAGTCATCACACTTGGGTTGTCTGCCTGCAGGTAGCCCTCAGTCTGCCCGAATACCAGAGTTTTGGGATTTCTGCATTGGATGTTGTCGCCTCTTTCATGATGATGTCGTCAGGGGTATAAAACATGCAGCCAACACCATTACACCAGTCTTTCTTGCCGAGAAGGAGCCTGAAGCAGAAGCAGTTTGCAAGTGCCGGTCAGCTGCTAACCTGAAGTCTTCTAAAGCTAAGTACTTCGTTGGGGATTCTTTTTTCTTGCTCTAGCCGATGTCAGAAAAAATGAACAATTGTCTTGCCTGTGGAAAGCAAATACCTCAGAGATTTTCATTCTTAGTGCATCACCTGTTTAGGCCCAGACCACAACATCCCTCGCTGTTTGTTTTGTGCATTGTTTAACACCCGAACCATTCGTCATTGGGCTATTTTTGTAGCTAAATTCTTTTGCTCTCATTCTCCGTATTCTGAAATGGCTTTGGTAAGCCTTCCAAAAAAGCACAAAGGCTGCATGGGTCAAAAACTGCCGATGATGCTTCTGTTAGGCTAATCGCCAGTCCGCCGGTACTCAGTGAGGTGCCTTTGCAGCCCCTGATGCCCACTTCTACAGATTCACAGGCCTCTGCTGAGACCCATTCAGAGTCCAGTATGCCGCGTGATGCTTCTTCAACTATGGAACCTGCGGATGTCTCTACCTTGGAAGGGTCCGGAGCCGCTGTGCAGGCACCGGCTTCGGAGGGTGTATTCAAACCTACGATATTCATATTAAACCGACAACTTCATTTCCAACTAAAACTATCGAGTTTCTCAGGCCCAGAGTTTGCACTACGCCTAGAAAACCGACGTCCAATGCGCATGCTCAAGCTCCCAAAACACAAAAACGAATGCTAAGAATGGCTTAAGACTTTGTTACTCTAATTAGGTGAAGCCAGCCTTCCCCTGCTAAAAGGCAAAGAATTGAATTTCCTTTTGATTCTACAGACCAGGAGTCTGACTCTGACCCGTCTGATTAGCAGGGCATGCCCTTATCTACCTGTGAGGATTCAGATGCAGAGGAATCCATTCCGTCTGCCTCCCCTCCAGAGGATTTTTCTTTTGGTGAAACCTTGCATACCTTGAGAGCATTTCTGCTGGGAATGCCAGGACTATGCTCAGTCCAAAAAGAGACTCTGGGAATTTTTAGATTTGCCTCAGCACAGGCCTCTAACTATAGCCCCTGTCCTGGATATTGCAGATGTCTTCTTGGAGTCCAGTCTTACTCCTGACACCTAACCACCAGCTCTTAGAAAACCTGACACGTACTACAGAGAGTTCCTGACTCTCACAGATTTCTCTAAGAAGCTTACTGCGGATCCAGAGACCATTTCCTAGGGACCTAAAGGCATTAAGGCTACTACAGCCAAAAACCCTACCCCTTCAGATAGGGATTCTAGAGCTTTAGACAGATGGGGTAAGAAGGTAACCTTTGTAACTCTTGCCATCAGGGCTTTGAATTGCCAGTTTCACATGTTGAAGTACCAGCAACATATTATGGAACTAATTGAACAAAAAATGATGTTACTTCCAGATTGTGCAGAAAAATAAAGATTTGCAAGAATTAATGCATTCTGCAAACCAAGTTAGTAAACATACTTTGCAGTGTGGGTTTGATGCCTTAGAAGCATCTTGCAGGGCTGCTGTCACTGGGTCTGTACTGAGAAGGCATGCTTGGCTAAAGGAACAAGTCTTGCCTGACCATGCCAAAGTATGATTACTAGATGCTCCATTAAATCAGAAGCGTTTGGCACAAAAGCAGAAGTTCTTAAGGTAGAAGAAAAAGCTAAATCTATGCAAACCGTCAAAGATTTCATACAGGTGCAGCCACCTAGATTCAGTAGGCATTGGCCTTAAGAAAAAAAAAAAAGCTGGTCCTTTCCAGTCCCTCTCAGGCCTTTTCAGTCCAAACCCAGGGGAAACGGACCGCCATGACTACAGTCTCAGGGTATGCAGAGATCTAAACAATTGAGTGTTTCCACCTCTAAACCAGGGAGTGGTAAGCCACCCCTTTATGGAAAAAGTTCACAATGACTTTCCAATTAGCCATGCCAAAGTGCTTGCGCCCCTAGGAGGAAAACTTGCCCTTCATACAAAAAACTGGATGTCCATTAATCGGGACTGATGGCTTCTAAACATTGTATCCCAGGAATACAGATTCTTCTTCCACTCACTGCCAACCCCAAGTGGGTTGCCAGACCTTCCTCCAAACCAGTGGGCAGAGGCTCAAAAGCAAGTACTTTCCCTTCTCCATATCAGGGCTATTCAACCTGTTCAGTAGCACAAAGGGGACAGGTTTTATTCCAGACTGTTCCTTGTGCCCCGAAAAGAGTGCTCTTGGCACCCTATCCTGGATCTATCAGTTCTCAACACCATTCTGGTGGTCCCAAAATTCAAAATGCTTACATTGCAACAGCTTCTTCCTGTGCTAGCCAAGGATGCCTGGTTAGTCACCCTAGACTTAAAAGAAGCTTATCTGCACATCCCCATAAGGGAGTATTGCAGGAAATATCTACGTTTCAGGGTGGGCTGTATGCACGATCAGTTATCTACACTTCCCTTTGGCTTATCTACTGCGCCCAGAATATTCACAAAATGCCTGGCTCCAACCATTGCATACTGCAGGCAGAGAAATTTTCAAATCTACCCATACTTGGGGACGATTACCTGATTCAGGTGGACAGTCAGGAATTGCTACTTTAGCACCTGACATTTGTAAAAAGACTTCTAACTTCACTGGGATACACCATCAATGAAATTAAATCACAACTGGTGCCCAGCCAACAAATTGTATTCCTGGGAGCAAGCTTGAACACATCTTCCCAGATGGCATTCCTCACTCCAGAAAAGCAGGTCCATTTGACATACTATTTCAAACTAATGGCCACCAAAACCCAGCTATATGCAAGGAGACTACTGCAAGCCCTAGGGTTCATGGCCACATGCCTTCTGCTAATTCCATATGCAAGACTGCATATGAGGAAACATCAATGGTACTTGGTCTCTGGTGTCATCATTCTCAGGACCTGGAAACAGCAATTCCTATCATACCTTGTCTAAGTGCAGAGTTCCTTTGGTGGGCAGAAGCATGCAACCACAACAGGGGACTTCCTTTCACTCAACCCCTCGCCGTCCAAACCCTGACAACATCTGCATCAGGCTATGCATGGGGGGCTCACATGGCAGGCAAATGCATTCAAGGCAAGTGGAGACCAGAACAAATTCCCCTGCTTATTAGTCAAAAAGAGATGCTAGCTGTACAGAATGCTCGGACAGCCTTCAAATACCTTATCCTTCCAGGATAGCGTCTTAAGACAGACAACACCACAATTATGTGGTACATAAACAAGCAGGGCAGAGCTCATTCTTACCCACCCTGCAGGTTAGCCATGGCTCTGTGGAACACATCCTTGAGCATCCAAGTGCACCTACAAGCTCAGTTCCTGCCAGGCAAGCAAAATTCACTGGCAGATGACTTGAGCAGAAATCTACTAGACCCTCGCGAGTGAAAACTGGAAACCAACTCATTCAACTTCTAACCCAGAGGTGGACCTTTTTGCCTCCTCCCAAAACCACCAATTGTGCAAAGTTTGCACAGGAACCCTCACAGCATAGCCTGGAAGGTGGATTCCCTGTCCTTTACATGGGAAAACCTCTGAATTTATGCCTTCCCTCCTATGCCCCTCCTCTTCAAAAGTACTACTCAAGATCAAACAGGACAGGCTAAGAGCAATCCTTATTGCCCCAGACAGGCCACACCAGCACTGGTGCCCACTTTTACGCAGTCTGACAGCAGTGCCACCCTGGCACCTACGTCAGACACCTTCCCTGCTGTCCCAGCAGGAGAGTGAGATTTTGCATCCACAGCTGGAAACCCTAAACCTTGCAGCCTGGCTTATCCCCTGAATACACCACCAGCATCCCTCAGCAAACGGGTGCTGGATGTCATCCTTGGGGCCAGAAGGCCTAGTAGTAGGAAATCCTATGCTGAAAAGTGGAAAAGATGTTCTTGGAGTCCATCTCAAGGAAAGGACACAGCTGTGCCCACCTTACCTCATATGTTTGATTACCTAGCAGAGCTGCTCCACAGAGGCCCATCCTTCTCATCCATTAAGATTCATGCCTCTGCCATCTCAGCTCATTATTATACTGAGCTACCACTTTTTTCTCACCTTCTCATCAAACAGTTCCTGAGATGAGCTAACAATTTAAGGCTCCATAGGAGAGCTCCCACCCCGGGCTTGGGACCTTAACTTTGTACTAGAGAAGATCACACTTCCCCTTTTGAACCTGCTGTTTCAGCATAGTTAAAATTTCTCTCTTGGAAAACAGCCTTCCTTCTGGCTATTATTTCAGCAAGAAGAGTGTCTGAGTTACAGGCACTAATGGCGGTGGAGCTCTTCATTATTTTTCATGCTGACAGGGTTTCCCTCAGGGCTAACCCTTCCTTTTTGTCCAAGGTGGTATGCAGTGTGGCTTTAAACCAGTCCATCCATTTCCCAACCTTTTTCCGTCATCCTAAGAACAAAGCGGAAAGGATCCTACACTCCTTGGATTTGCACAGACAGTTCAGGGTTATGCCTTGAATAGGACTAAACTGTTCAGAAAATCTGACCAGCTGCTAGTCAGCTTTGCTACAGGGGCAGAGGGCAAGGCCATTTCGAAGCAAACCATTTTCAAATGGATAGCGCACTGCATCCATTTCTGCTACAAGCACCACGGAAAACCTACCCATCTAGTGATCAGAATTCATTCCACTAGAGCTACTGCAACCTCTGCAGCATTTCTCAGGGGAGGCCCTACCAGGGACATCCTGGAAGCTGCAAACTGGAGTTCTGTACACACCTTTACCAAGCATTAACACTTAACTGTTTTTTCTAAATCCAGAGCTGGATTTGTTACAGCAGTCTTACAAGGCCTGCTAGCCAGCCCTAACACTCCTTGACTGCCTCCACCCTTCAGCTTTGGGAATCATCCCAAGTGTGATGACTGCAATAGTGAAATGCGAAGAACATAGTACACTTACCATAAATGTAGATGAACGAGTGTATTCACTGTTGCAGTCCTGGTTTCCCTCCCTCCAGTCCTTTGTCTTTTCTATTCTTTCCACCTATCCTCTTTATAGCCACATCTTATGGAAATTATATTTACTTTTTACTGGAGGTGTTCCACACCATGTAGTTGCTTCCTATTTTGGGGGCTCCTGACATCTGGGGCAAGAAAAACCTGATGTAATGGCAGCTGATGCATGTTTTATACTCCTGACGACCTGATGTCATGGAAGAGGTGACAGCATCTGATGAAGAAATCACAAGACTCTGGTATTTGGGCCGACTGAGGGCTACCTGCAGGCAGATAAAGCAAGTGTGATGACTGTAACAGTGAATACACTCAAACATCTTCATGTATGTTAAGTGTACACAACTGAACTTTTCTTCTCCTGGACACACTGCATTTGAGGTAGTGGTGAGGGTTTTTCTTCAGTCTGAGTATCTTCTTCTCTCACTTCCTCAGATCCTATACCCATTCCTCCCACAGGTTTGAGCTCCAAGTCGCATCACTCTTCTCCACAGGGAGAGCCAGCCAGTAAGAGCTTCCAGACAGCTCCTGTTCAGGAACTCCCCATTTCTTTCAGTATCTCTCCAGAATGTCCCACTGAAGAAGTCCACCGGAAGAGAATGTGCAAGAGGGAGGCACTTAGATTCCTCTTGGGAATCTTTGACCAAGGACACTGATTTTGATAAGTGGGAAGGGACTTCTGTGTCCCCATCTGAAAATGTCTCCTTTAGAGAGATGAAAGAGTAGTAATAAAATAGTTCTCCTAGGATGGTGAAAGTATACGTTGAACACCACAGGAATCACAGAAACCACAGGAATAATTCCAAAAGTTTAATAACGCTTTCCTTTAAGTACGTTTTCGAGTATCTTCATCAGATAACACACAACATAAGTAAAAGGATATTCTGTTTTATACATATTTCATTAATTGCTTAATAGAATAATGATTTAATTAATTAATTTGAGTAAAACCCTTTTTTAAAAAACATTTTTTTAAAAAGACTTTGACAGATATAAAATGTTGAAAATTGTAAACTCATGTCTTGAATAATTTAAAAACTATTGATATAGAATTATATTTTTTTAAAATTATATTCATATTGAATAAAAAACATTGAATAATGTTAAAAACATTAAAAGATGTGTACAAGATCAGAAAATAATACCATAGCACCATCTAGTGGGCAAATAAAGAATCACAACTTTGCTGCTCTTAATTTAAGAACTGGGACAATTGAAACCATATCATTAAGTCCTGGTTCCCTAGTGGCGTCCAGCACTATTTGCCAGTACAATTCCCTATATTCCAGTTTAGTCTCCCACATGCCACCCCTGATTTCTTTGGGTATAATCTCCAGAACAAAGAATTGAAAAATAGGATTTTTACATACTTCAGAGTGCCTGAATAAAGCATTATTCATATTTCCTTTTTTCATTTCATAATAGTGCTCGTAAATTCTGGACCTTAATTTCCTTTCTGTTTTCCCTATGTAAAAGGATGAACAGGAGTGGCATGTGGCAATGTAAACTACACCCTGGGTGTTACAATTAGCATATCCAGAACTGGTAATAGTTTTATTTCTGTCTGGAATTGTAACTGTGGACCCTGTTTTTATATATTGACATTGAGAACAGCTGCCACACTTGTATGTACCTTTTCTGTTTGAAGTGGTTCCCCCTGTAGTTTTGCTACCAAACTCAAACCAATTTTTCAGATTTGTATCTCTCCTGTATATAAATTGTAATGGCTGCTTCTTGACCATTTCTAAATCAGTAATTTCCCTGAATCTATCCCATTCCCTTTGGATAACTTTTCTAAGATTTGTTGAATCTCCAGTGTAATCCATAATGTAAGCTTTGGAGAAATTCTTTTGTGTAATGTTGGTCCCTATGTCTTTGGGACCTGACTGAGTATGTTTAATGGTACTATCTTGCTCAATGTTGGTGGTCCCTACATCACTGGTACCTGATACAGAAGGAGCAGAACTATTGAATAGTTCATCCTGTCCTAAAATTGGAGCAAATCTGGTGGTTCTACCCTGCAAAACTACTTGATAAATCTCGTCACACAAGAGGGGTGGGTAACCTCTCTGAATGAACATCTCCAGAATATATTTGCCATCTTCTAAAAATTCACTATCTTCCGAGGTCATCCTACTGGACCTGATCAATTGACCCTTTAAAATGTTTCTTTTTTGTCCAAATGGGTGACCACTTGAGAAGTGAAGATAGGAATTTGAGAAAGTGGATTTCCTGTGAATTCTTGAGATGAAGTGATCATCGTCCTTTCTTAACAAAACGTCCAAATAAATACATTCGTCATGACTGATGCTATAGGTGAAATCCAAGAAAGTGGTGGTATTTTTTATATAATCCAAAAACTCAAAAAATCTTTCAATAGTATCAGTCCAAAAAATGACTATGTCATCCAGAAACCTTTTGTAGAGAACCCAGCAGTTTTTGAATTCACTTTCATTAATAAATTGAGTCTCCCACCAAGTGAGAACTATGTTGGCATATGTCGGCGAACATTTAGCCCCCATAGCAACCCCCTTTTCCTGTTTGTAAAATTCTCCTTGAAAGAACATAAAATTGTTCTTGAGAACTGTTTCCATCAAAACCAGACAGGACCTAAAATCATCGTTTGAAAGACAACCATATTGTGCCATGCTATCTTCCAGCCACTTTAATCCTGTATGATGAGGGATGGATCCAAAGAGATCCACAATATCCAAGGTTATAAAAATGATGTCCTTGGAAAATAGATTCGACTTGACCTGCCTTAAAAAGTCCCAAGAATCTCTGAGAACTGTTTGTCCTTGATTAGATAATTCTTTCAATTTCACATCCACAAATTTGGCTAAAGGTGTGGTGATAGAGCCTTCTGATGAAACTATAAGCCTCAAAGGGGGGTCGTTGGGATCTTTGTGTACTTTTGGGATTCCAAATACCGAGGGAACCCTTGGATTTGGTGTATGTAAAAAGTTGTAAATATCCAGGGTAATGGTACCTTCCAAAAGTAAGTCATTCAGCAATACATTGATTTTTGATTTTGAAATATTTATTTCATTAATGGAGGCTTTAGAATAACTGTAGGTGTTCTCAAGGCTGTTTTTCATTTTGGCTTCATACTGTATGGCATCCATTAAAACTGCTCCACCCCCTTTGTCTGGTTGCATTATCCTGATTGTTCTGTTCCCCTTGAAAAATTCCAAAAGTTGGAGTTCTTTTTTGGAAAGATTGGAATGAACATAGTGTGAACTGACTGTATTCCTTATTTCTTTTTCTAAAAGACGTTCTAAGTTCCTTAATTGGGGATGAAGGGGTGGATTGAAGACGCTCTTTTTCTTTAAATTGGTATTAGTATTCTCTTTGGGGAAGGGATCAAGATGGTGGTGACCATCACCAAAAATGAGGCCCAAATTCTGTTTTCTTAAGAATAATTTCAAATCCACAATTGCCCTGGAAACATTTGTCTTTCTCAAGGGAATAAATTTGAAACCTCTGACAAATAATTCAAAAAATTCCCTGGTAATGTCCAAAGGACTGTAATTAAAAATCTTGTATTGTTGGAATTCATGTATTTTCCCATTTTGTACAATAATATTAGAGTTGGAATGGTTGGAATGTACAGACATGTTTATCTCCTGTAGTGGTTCTTGGGTGGATAGTGATTGTAATATACTGGAGTTCGATTCCGTAACCTGTCTGACCTGCGGGGAGGGGGTACAAATTCTAAAGGGATTTCTTCCTGATTTTCATTAGTGCTATTTTCTTGGTAATTCAAGTCGATATTAATATTCTCATCATTGTGATTCGCATCAGATACATTTCTGTAAGAATTAAAGGGCCTAGGTTTGGGATAAGCCTTTCCTAACCTGTATTTTATTTTTAAATTATTCAAGACATGAGTTTACAATTTTCAACATTTTATATCTGTCAAAGTCTTTTTAAAAAAATGTTTTTTAAAAAAGGGTTTTACTCAAATTAATTAATTAAATCATTATTCTATTAAGCAATTAATGAAATATGTATAAAACAGGATATCCTTTTACTTATGTTGTGTGTTATCTGATGAAGATACTCGAAAACGTACTTAAAGGAAAGCGTTATTAAACTTTTGGAATTATTCCTGTGGTTTCTGTGATTCCTGTGGTGTTCAACGTATACTTTCACCATCCTAGGAGAACTATTTTATTACTACTCTTCCATTGCTGTACTCATACCCTAATTTGGGCTCCACGAGTGAGTTATTTGGTTTGTTGTCCAGTTTATCACTCTTTCCATCATTTTACAAGTCCTTTAGAGAGATGTTAGAGATCCTGCACCATTAAAGGTGGTTGAGCCTCCCACATCCCTTCCCAAAAGGAATCTTGTGTTCCTGTTAGTCTTTGATTCTGGCCCATCTGCATCTTAGGTTACCCCTCTGGCAGGTGACCTTGTAGACTTTGTCTCCTGCTGAACATAGAAGGAACTGGACATTGGAGCCTATCCCCTACTGAACCGACAAGATTATAGGAGCCTGTAAAGCAGACAGTTTTGGAGTAAGGGAATCCGTATAGATGCTATGGTTGTATAAGCAGCCACCAGAAAGGAACTAGTCGAACTGAGTTCTTCTGTCCATTACCCTACGTTGTTCAGGTTTGGAAGGCACGCTAATGCTGTGGTGATCTTCTCCTTGCTGTCACTTAACTACCTGGCACATTTTAGTAGATTGCAGAGGGACTTGATCAAGGAACTCTGTGTATCTCAGGGTCCTTGTGAGCAGAGGAAGAGAAAACTTGCTCTCCTCGACCGGCCAGCCTACAATGTATAATCAATATGTGCTTGAGGTTAATATCTTATGCTGCTGATGGTTTCTCAGTCTGCTGGTTCAGGAGTAGCCAGCAGGAGACGTGCCTGGACGAGATTGAGTGATTTTTCAGAGCCCTTTAAATCCTTTTTCATCAAAGCTCCTTTTGATGGATCTTCTGTGTTTGGGCCAGCAGAGACACTTTCCCAAAGTGAGCAAGATGGAAAGACCTTGTCTGCTTTTGGAGTCCGTTTCTGTATCACACAAAGATCTTTCTCTAGGAATAAGCATGGTGATAAGATCTGAAAATCTCAAAGACCTTTTCAGGACTTGAAGGTTTTTCTTCCAGAAGCAAAGGGGGAAGTAATAGAAGGATGCCATCCTCATGGCAGAGGGGTCTGCAGAACCAGAGGTTTCAAGACACTCTGTTGGACAGTATCTTTCAGTGTTACTTAAAGGTCGCCTGACAGTTCACTGTGGAGGCAGTTGGGGATGCTGTTCTTTACACCCAAACATGTGGACAGCAATTACAAGAGATTCTTGGATGCAAAGGATCATATTCAGAGGATACTTCATTCACTTTTCACAAAACCACTCACAAAAGATGTCTCCTGATGTTCCACCCATTCAGAGGGCATTAGCAGCCTTAAAAATTCAAAAGCTGCTAGAAAAAAATTCATCCAAAAGGTGCCACCAGACCAAGCAAGGTCCAGAATTTACTCAAGGTTCTTTTTATTGACAAAGTTAGGGGACGTGAAACCCTTCCTGGATCTCAGTCATCTAAATCAGTTTGTGAAGACTTCGTAGTTCCCGGATGGTCATGGTTCAGCTCATTCTGCTTATTTTCTGGAAGGATGAGTGGATGTGCTTTATAGATCTTCAGGATGTGTACTATAACATCAACATAAACAGGTGCACTCAAAGATATCTGCAGTTTCACCTGGGATCCCTGTCCTTTGCTCTTGCCAGAGCTCTTAGGGTGTTCACCAAATGCATGTCAGTGATGGCAGCTCTTATCAGACTGCATGGATTCATATTGTTTCCTTATTTAGACAACTGTCCCCTTTCTGCACCAACCAAGCATCTGCTAGAGGAAACCAAGGTTTACTTATTCCAGTTGTGCCCATCCCTAGGGATCAGTAAATCTTTCCAAGTCTCAACTTCAGCCAGTTTAAGTCTTGGAGTTTATAGGAGTTCACCTGGACACAGACAGTTTGCATTCTTACCCCATAGCAGAATTCATTCCCTAAGATTGTATGTCAGTCGGATTCTAGACCATCCCTCTCCTCTACCGAGACTAGTTCTTCAAGCCTTAGGTTCAATGGCTGCAGGGATCACCGTATTACCCATGGCTCATTTTTACATGAGTATTCTCTAATGGATGCTGTCATTGCAATAGTCTGTGCTTCGTCAGCCTTTGGAAGTATCCTATAAAGATTTTGAGAGTCTGCAAAGATTCTCTACTTTGGCAGATCCAGTCCAACAAGCTTTGTCAGGGACACCCATTTATCTATCTTTCCCTGAAAGCCACGCTGACCACGGATCCCTTCCAACGGGTGCGGGAGCATTCCTTCGTATGACCTGTTCAGGGTACATGGTGCCTAGAAGACTAATTTTTGCATATCGGTATATTAGAAATAAGATTGGTCCTATTACTATTCCAATGTTAAGTTGTCTATCTTGCCTTCATTCTTCCTGGATGGGTTCGGAGCCGATCCTCGGCTCCGACTTGGCCTTCTACTAAAGCTCGAGAGCTATTTACTGGCTCGAGGCCTCCCAATATCCCACAATACTAGGCATCAGATACCCAGATCTCGTTTGCCGCTTCAGCGACGAGGTTGCGTTTTTTACTGGCTCAGGATGTATCAATTCTTTTTTGTCTTTTTCAGCTAAATTTTAACTGTTTTTTTCATAGAGTTAGATTGTCTTTAACTTTTAGTATAGTTGTACTGTGTATCCCCTAGTTTGTCCCACTTAGGAAACTAGTTTTTCTGTTTCTCCCCTCCCCCCCTTGTTCCTTCTCTGTTATTGGCTAACCCCCCCCCCCTTTGTTGTACCTATAGTAGTAGTGTTTAGCCTTATAATTTTTATTGAGGTTGTTGTAGTTATTTTTATTAAGTGTGGGTGTTTGTGATAGTTTTTTTCTGCTCACTACTGTTACCTTATCTAGTGTGGGCGTGTGAGTGTGTCTGTGTGTCTTGTTTAAGCACTAGTGTAACTTTTTTTCTCTATTTGGTATCCTCTGGCCAGTATGTCCAAAGATACCAAAATTTCAGGCTTCGAGAAGTGTGACTCGTGCTGTCAGAAGATGTCTCTGACAGACGATCACACTTTTTGCGTTTATTGCTTGGGTTCCCTACACCTGCAGGACTTTTGTTTGGTCTGTCATGCCTTCAGCCCGAGAGTCCTGCAGGAGCATAGGAACAAGCTTATCTTGAGAGGCCTACTCAAGCCAGAGGGATCCCCTGCGAAGCCTCAGTCAAGGAAATCCTCAAAGCCCGCCAAGCCGTTGGCTCCCAGTTCAGAGCCGTCGCCGGGCGGAGCATCTGCCTCCTCTTCGGCTCCGGCTGGGACCGACACCTCTAGACCTCTATCGGCTCCGACTTTAATGTCGGAACAGTCATTGGGCCGAAAACGTTGTAGGTCCCCTTCCCTAGAATCATAGGTCCCATTCCTCTTGGTCTTCCAGGTTGTCCGACCATGACAAACAAACAGGTCCCTTCCAGATGTTCCACCCGGTCTAAGGGAACAAGCAGTACTAGAAATTTCAAAACTGCTAGAAAAAAGGGACATCCAGCCAGTCCCAACAGACCAGCAAGGATCCGGGATTTACTCCCAAGTTCTTTTTGGTACCAAAAAAGACACGGGACTGGAGACCCATTTTGGATCTCACCAGGTTAAACAAATCTGCTCAAAGAACAAAGTTCCGGATGGTCACCCTTCAGTCCATTCTACCTTTTTTGGGTCAGGACAATTAGATGGGCTCCATAGACCTTCAGGATGCATACTACCATATCAAAATGGACAGACGCTCCAGAAGGTTTATCCGCTTCCGGCTGGGAGCCAGTCACTATCAATTTAGAGCCCTGCTCTTTGGTCTCACCACAGCCCCCAGGGTGTTCACCAAATGCATGGCAGTGGTTACGGCTCACCTGAGACGGCGAGGATTCCAGGTGTTTCCATATCTAGACAACTGGCTCCTGACTGCTTCCACCAGGCATCAGCTACTGCGAGCCAGGGATTATACCATCCAAACTTGCTCCGAGCTAGGTATCTCTATAAGCTTTGAAAAGTCTGCATTGTCGCCTTGTCAATCTATAACCTTTATAGGCGCAAGATTAAATACAAAAGAGCTGTCGGCAAAACTTCCCTTAGAAAGAGTATCAGACATTTGCCGACATGTCCAGACCTTACTACAGTGCAAGAGAATTCAGGCCAGGTTTGTACTGAAAACTTAGGGTCACATGGCAGCAGCAATCACATTACTTCCCCTTGTGCGTTTTCACATGCGAATTCTTCAATGGATGCTTTTTACCCAATGGTCGTTTCAACAGCTTCCGGTGTTTCACAACATAATAATCCCCCAATCATTCAAAGACCACCTGTCTTGGTGGATGGTCTCCTCTCTAGTACTTCAAGGCAGACTGTTTGTTCTTCCTGCTCCTGTTGCCACGGTGACAACGGATGCCTCCCTGATCGGGTGGGGGGGGGCATTTTCAGGGCAGGACTCTCTAGGGCACTTGGCAACCTCTAGAGTACCACCTGCACATAAACGTCTTGAAGATGAGAGCATTGCTTTTAGCGTTGCAAGCTCTTCAGGACTCTCTACCCACCGGGACTATTGCAATTCAGACAGAAAATAAGTCTGTAGTGTGGTACATCAACAAGCAGGGCGGAACCAGGTCCTATCCCTTATGCCGAGAAGCACTCAGACTCTGGCAGTGGGCGATCTCCTCTCAACGGTTTCTGATAGCAACGCACATCCCCGGGAAGTCCAACGTCATAGCTGACAGGCTAAGCAGAGCTATTCTCATGCCTCACGAGTGGTCTCTCGGTTAGTAGTGGACAAAATTTTCTGCAGATGGGGTCAGCCTTGCGACCTTTTCGCAACCCCTCTCAACAGCAAGTGCGACGATTTCTTCACGCTCTTCCCCCTCCCCAGCCACTCCCCCAGAGACGCTCTAGTTCACGATTGGCCCCTGGGTCTTCTGTATGCATTCTCACCTTTTCCCTCAATTCCCAAACTAATTCAGAAAGCGACCGCATTGGGATCCAGGATGATCCTCATTGCCCCTTACTGGCCTCGAAAAATTTGGTTCCTATTCCTGCATCGTCACCTGCTGGAGCAGCCTTGGAATCTGGACCCAGTGCCAGACCTATTGGTCCATCAGTCGGGCGGGCTGCACCAATCCCTTCAGTCTCTCAACCTCACAGCTTGGTTGCTCCACTTCCAACCTTAGCCAGGCTTCCACATATTTCTCAGCCAGTGCTGAAATCATCCTTTCTTCACACAAATCTACTACCAGGAAGACTTATGCTAGTAAGTGGAAACGTTTCTCTTTCTGGGCGGAGGCTAGAAATATAGACCCCTTTACAGCCCCTGTCCATCACTTTCTAGATTTTTTAGCAGAACTTTTTCGAGCAGGTTCCTAGTCTGCTAACATTAGGGTCCAATTGGCTGCTGTCACAAATTTCCACGCTGGCCTGTCAGAAACCAGCATCATGTCCCACAAACTTTGTAAAGCCTTTCTTAAAGGGAATATTTTACTTAGACCCCTGGTTAGAGATCCCCCGCCTCTGTGGGATTTAAACCTGATATTAGCTTCTTGATACTCCTTCCTTTTGAACCTGAAGCCTCCTATTCCTTAAAATTACTCTCCTGGAAGACTCTTTTTAGTAGCCATCACTTCAGTTAGGAGAGTGTCGGAACTTCAAGCCCTCTGTATTCGTCCTCCTTATCTTGTGTTTCATAAGGATAGAGTTTCACTCAGGACTAATCCTTCCTTTCTGCCCAAAATACCTTCCGAGACGAACCTGAATCAGGCTATTGATCTACCTGTAATTTTTCCTAACTATTCGAACAGAGCTGAACAAAAGTTACACCAATTAGATGTTCACAGGCAATTAGGTTTTTATTTGGATAGGACTAAACAAACAAGAAAATCGGACCAACTCCTCCTGTCCTGTGCTGAGTGCAAACAGGGCCTGCCAGTTTCTAAAGTAACCTTATCCAGGTGGTTGGTATCTGTTATTACTTTGATTTATCAACTGAGACATAAAGAACTCCCCTACAAAACCAAAAGCTCATTCCACCAGAGCGTTAGCTACGTCGGTAGCATTTCAAGCAAGACTACCAATGGAATCTATTTGTGCTGCAGCCACATGAGCCACTCCTTATACTTTATTTCACATTATAAGTTGGATATGGCCTCCAGGAGTCAAGCTGATTTTGGTTCCACTGTGCTCAAGAGTCTGTTCCGATGGGCCACCCAGGGCTAAGGTGCTAGGGACGCTGTCCCATCCAGTAAGAATGAAGGCGAGATAGACAACCTAACATTAAGAAGTTATGTACCTACCATAACGTTCCATGTTAGTTGTCTTCTTCTCGCCGCCTTTATTGCGTCCCACCCTCCATCTCCCAAGCCTGGACAGACCGAGAAGAATCCCTTTTGAGGCCTTCTTCCTCTGGCTGAGTCTTATCTAGGTTACGTCCTCCTCTGTTTTTAGTACTGTAGGTAAACCTTGTAGTTTGGACAGGTGTCCTTAAAAAATTTTTTTTCTATGGTGTTAGCTCTGCCAAGCGAGATCTGGGTATCTGACGCCTAGCATTGTGGGATATAAGGAGGTCTTGAGCCAGTAAATAGCTGTCTAGCTTTAGTAGAAGGCCGAGTCGGAGCCGAGGATCGGCTCAGAACCCATACAGCAAGAAAGAAGGCGAGAAGAAGGCAACTAACATGGAACGTTATAGTAGGTACATAACTTCTTATTGCTTTCAAAACCCTCTCTCTCTAGGTACGATTCCTGTCCAAACTGACAGTATGTCAGTGGTTTGGTATGTCAGCAAGCAGGGGTGAACCAGATCCTATCTTGTCGAGAAGCAGAGAGTGTCTGGCAGTAGGCGATCTCCTCCAACCTTTCCATTGTAGTAATGCACATTCCAAGGAAATCCACCGTCTTTTCCAACAAGCTCAGCAGATCCATCCTGATGCTGCATGGGTGGTCTGTCAATCCTTTAGTGACGAAAATGACTTTTCATCTCTGAGGTCAACCTTGCTGTGACCTCTTTGCCTCTCTCCACAACAAGTGCAGCAGGTTCTTTCCCATAATTCCTCTCACATGGAGGGTTACTGAGTGATTCTCTAGTCCATGTTTGGCCCCCTGGTCTCCTGTATGCTTAGCCTCCCCTTCTTTTAATACCCAAATTTCTCCTGAAAGCTCAGCGGTTGAAGAGCAAGGGAATCATCATTGCTCCCTTCTGGCCTCAGCAGGTGTGGATGTCCTTCAAGGATGCATCTGCAGTCATCACATATGGGTTGTCCTGCATCAGGCAGCCCTTCGGTCGGCCGGATTCCAAAGTCTGGGTCTGGCCTCAGCTGATGTCGCACTTTCCCCGACGTCAGAGCGTCTGGGGTATAAAAGCATCAGCCTACGCCATTTTCCTCAGTCTTTCTTGTCGCGTGGTGCCCGAAGCAGAAGCAGTTCGCAAGTGCCGGTCGGCCAGCTCCTGTGATTCGGCTACCGAAGCCTTCGAAAAAGCTAAGTACCCCGTTGGGGACTCTTTCTTGCCTCAGCCGATGTCAGATAAAGTTAATAATTGTTTAACTTGTGGGAAAAAAATACCTCATAAGGATTTCCACTCTTACTGCCTCCCCTGCCTAGGCCCAGACCACTACGTCTCGGCCTGTTCAGCCTGTGCTTCCTTCAACCGACGAACTCTTAGACGTCGGTCGGAGTTTGCAGAGGAATTCTTTGGGGCTAGTTTTGCTTACAAGATGCCGTCGGAGACTCCGACTTCGCATTTAGTTAAGAAACGGAAGGACAAGGACCGACACACGCGGGCCGTGGTTTCGGCTGAAACCACGGTCGGGCCTACCGCTAGTGTCTCGGTCTCGACTGAAACAGAGTCCTTGGTACTTCTGATTACCGAAACTGCACAACCGACCACCTCGGCCCCGGAGGCCCCGGCCGAGTCGGTTATTGAATTACCTACTGAAACTGGTGTCCAGGAGCCTTCCGACACCATTCCTTTAGACAAATCTACTCCTGCACATGGTGCAGCCAGACCTCCTGCATCCATGTCCATTAAGGCTTTCTCTAGGGCTAAAGCTTCTAAACTTTCTAAAGCTTTGCCTCCCAAGGTTACCTCTCAGAGACCCTCTACTGGCTCACAGATTCTTAGCTTAGCAGAGGATCTTATCTCCTTAATTAGAGGTTCTCAACCTCATCCGGACAGGGGCTCGCAACCACCTCCAGACAAAAGGCCCAGGGTTGAGCCCTCTGACCTCCACTCCTCAGATGAGTCCTCTGACGGCTCTACTCTGTCAGACCACCAGGAGGAGGCTTATTCGGCTTACGAGGATTCTGATGCTGAAGAATCTATTCCCTCGGCCTCCCCTCCTGAAGAGTTTTCCTTTGGAGAGACATTACACTCTGAGAGAACATTTTCAATGGCAGGGTCAGGAATTCTCTGATTCTAGAAAGAGATTAAGGACCTTTTTACATTTACCTCAGCATAGGCCTTTAGCTATACCTCCTGTTTTGAATGTCATTGATGATGTGTACTCTGATGCTAGTACAACCCATGACTCTCTCCCTCCGGCTCCTGCCAAACCTGATAGGTACTACAGGGTCCCGGCCTCACATCTACACCTGTACAAGGCCCACTCTGCTGATCCAGAAACTATTTCCTAGGGCACAAAAGGTGTTGCAGCTGCCACTGCTAGAAATCCTCTACCCTCTGAAAGGGAGTCCAGAGCTTTACAGAGATGGGGTAAGAAAGTGTATACTTCTGCAACTCTTCCCATGAGGGCATTAAATTGTCAATTTCATATGATACAGTACCAAGAGTATTTGTTAGATGAATTGCATAAGAAACGTTCTTCTGAACCCCTTGATTGCAAATCCCTTCAGGATCTGTTACATAACTCCCAGCAGGTTAGTAACCATTTCTTGCAGTGTGGTTATGATGCATTGGAAGCTTCATGTAGGTCAGCTATGACAGGTGCAGTCATACGTAGGCATGCCTGGCTGAAGGAACAATCTCTGCCAGACCATGTTAAAGCTAAGCTTTTGGATGCTGCTATGGAAAAGCAAAAATTATTTGGTTCCACGGCTCAAGAGGTCTTAAAGAAATTTGAAGAAAAGGCAAAATCTGTACAAACAGTCAAAAACTTTCTGCAAGTCCAACCACCGAGATTCAGCAGAAATTGGCCTACTAAGAATTGGTCCTTTCTGGACTCAGACAGTTCTCAGAGAGGCAGGAATAGGCATGCCAGAGGTAGAGGGCAAGCTAGAGGCTCCTACAGTGGCCGTCAATGGCAGCCTCCCAACCAGAGAGTTAGTGCAGGAACTACAACTGCTACACCAGGACAGACACAATGACTTTGTTTTGACTCCGCCGACCAGGGCTCAATTAGAAGCACCTTTGGGCGGAAAGCTTTCTTTATTTTCAAAAAATTGGCACAGCATTACAAGGAACACATGGACACTGCAAATAATAGACAAAGGATACAGGTTCCATTTCCACACATTGCCAAAAAGAAAAGGCATGCCAGACCTGCCACCAAATCAGAGGGCAGAGGCTTTGAAACAAATTTCCAACTTAATACAAATGAAAGCTTTCAGAACAAGGCCAAGGATTTTACTCCAGATTATTCCTTGTTCCAAGAAAAGAAAATCAATGGAGGCCTATTCTCGACTTGTCCGCACTGAATACTTACCTCATTGTGCCAAAATTCAAAATGCTGACTCTACAGCAACTCCTTCCCATGCTGGGCAAGGGGTCTTGGCTGGTGACTCTAGACCTCAAGGAGGCATACCTGCATGTCCCTATCAGACAAAGTTGCAGAAGACACCTCAGACTTCTTGCAGGGTCAGAGCATTATCAATTCTCAGCATTGCCCTTTGGCTTATCTACTGCGCCCAGGGTATTCACGAAATGCCTGGCATCAGTAATTGCACACTGCAGACTTCAGGGGATTCTAATTTACCCATATCTGGACGACTGCCTTATACAAGCGGACAGCAAGCAAACTTTGTTAAAGGACTTGGATTATGCCATCCACCTACTGCAGGCCTTGGGATATACAGTCAACATCCACAAATCAAGACTTTTTCCATCCCAAAGAATAACTTTTCTGGGTGCGGATCTAGACACAACCACCCAAATGGCATTTCTCACAGAAGAAAAACAAAAACAACTACCGGATTACTTCAAGAATCTGACAAGACAAACTCAGCTGACTACAAGGAAAATCCTGCAGGCCCTGGGTTACATGGCATCTTGCATTCTTCTGATTCCACAAGCAAGGCTGCATATGAGAAAATTACAATGGTACCTAAGGAGTTTATGGACTCAGCACAGTCACAGTTTAGAAACTTTGATCCCACTCATTCCATGCCTTCAAAAGGAATTTCTGTGGTGGGCGCAAGCCTGCCAGTCGAACAGTGGGTTGCCCTTCAGCAAGCCAAGAGCCAACCAAACCATCACTACGGACGCTTCAGATCAAGGTTGGGGAGCACACACGGAGGGCAGATGTATCCAAGGGCTATGGTCACAAAGAGAGCTGTGCATGCACATAAACCAAAAGGAAATGCTGGCAGTGATACACGCAATCGAGGCCTTCAAACCTTTTCTTCATCAAGGCCACCTACTCATAAGGACAGACAACACCACAGTTATGTGGTACATAAACAAGCAAGGAGGCACCCATTCCTACCCTCTTTGCAGACTGGCAATGAATCTATGGGAACTTTCCTTGAAACTCAATATACAGCTGCAGTCCCAGTTCGTGCCAGGGAAAGACAATATACTGGCAGACAGCTTAAGCAGAAATACCATGGATGCACACGAATGGATGCTGCACCCAGACATCTTACTCATAACACAATCATGGGGAAGGCCGGAAATAGATCTGTTCGCCTCCCCCCACAATCATCAACTGAAGAAATTCTGCTCAAGGACATACCACCCACAAGCATGGAAAGTGGACGCTCTCTCTTTCAGCTGGAAAGCTCTAACAATGTATGCTTTTCCACCTCTCCCATTAATTACCAAGGTCTTACTGAAGATCAGAACAGAGCAGCCCAGAGTGATTCTGATAGCTCCAAACTGGCCAAGACAGCACTGGTACCCACTGTTAAAGAGCATGTCACAGACGAAACCGTGGCCTCTCCCCCTATGGCCACTTCTACTGACACAGCACAATTTCAAGACTCTGCATTCCAACCTGAAAACCTTGCAACTAACTGCCTGGAAAATACCATGACTCCTCCTCAGGATAAGCTATCCCAGAGAGTGAAGGATATCATTCTGGAAGCTCGCCGGCCTTCCACAAGGAAGGCATATTCAGCAAAATGGAAAAGATTTTACACTTGGAACACAACAAAGGGCCTAGATGCGACAGTGATGAACATGGCACATATACTGGAATATTTGGCAGAATTGTTCCACAACGGCCTGTCTTACTCTTCCATTAAGATACATGCCTCAGCAATTTCAGCAGAATACAATATTGATCCACCTGTCTTCTCTCATTCTCTCCTGAGACAGTTTCTAAGAGGAATCAAAAACATCAATCCTCCAAGGAAACCACCTCTACCTACTTGGGTCCTTAACTTCGTGTTGGAAAAACTAACACTTCCTCCCTTTGAACCAGCAGCATCTGCAGATCTACAGTTTCTGTCTTGGAAAACTGCCTTCCTTCTGGCCATAACCTCAGCAAGAAGAGTATCTGAGTTACAAGCTCTAATGGCAGTACAGCCATTTCTTATCTTTCATCAGGACAGAGTTTCATTGAGAACCAATCCTACATTTATGCCAAAGGTGGTATCCAGGGTATCTTTGAACCAAGCTATTCACTTGCCTACATTCTTCCCACAACCACAATTTCCACAACCACAAAATAAAGGGGAGAAACTTCTGCACACCCTGGACATACACATACAGTTGCGCTACTACTTGGACAGAACTAAAAGTTACAGAAAGACTGACCAGCTGTTTGTAGCATATGCTGCTGGGGCACAAGGAAAAGCAATTTCCAAACAGACAATTTCAAAATGGATAGGAAATTGCATTTGTTTTTGTTGCTCCTTTCATGGAAAAACTGTGCCAGCTAACATTAGACCTCATTCCACGAGAACCACAGCCACCTCCACAGCCTTCCTAAGAGGGGTGGCTACCAAGGACATTTTAGAAGCTGCTACATGGAGCTCCGTGCATTCATTTGCCAAGCATTACAATTTACCTTTATACTCCAGATCCAGAGCAGGCTTTGCTACGGCAGTCCTGCGGGGTATTTTAGCTACACCATCCTTTACTTAATACCTCCACCCCCAGATTGGCTATGGTATTCTGCCCATATGTGATGACTGCAGATGCATCCTTGAAGGACATAGTACAGTTTTGTACCTACCATAAATGTAGATGTCCGATAGGTATGCATCTGCAGTCAGGTTTACCCTCCCTCCTTCCCCTCTGTGGTATACTTCTTGGGTACTTACCCCTCTTATAGCTAGCTGGGGGGATCTATTATGGTATATTTGTTTTTATAGTACTGTGCATGTTTGGATTTGTTTTTAAAATGCATCTCTCCAAATTTTAGCCTTCCTTAGAGGGCACCTGGCATCTGGGGCAAGAAAAACTGAGGAAAATGGCATCTGCTGATGCTTTTATACCACAGACACTCTGACATCGGGGAAAGTGCGACATCAGCCGAGGCCAGACCCAGACTTTGGAATCCGGCCGACCGAAGGGCTGCCTGAGGCAGGACAACCCATATGTGATGACTGCAGATGCATACCTATCGGACATCTACATTTATGGTAGGTACAAAACTGTACTTTCCCATTTCTGTGGTCTCATCTGTGTTCGCCTTGGACATTGGTGCCCAGTCCATATCTTCTTTCGCACCTACTGGGAATGAGTCATCCAGACATTCAAGGCCTCAAATTAATTGCGTGGTTTCTCCAGTTCCAATCATGACTGGGACAGTCCAGGCTTTCCTCTCCAGTTTAACAGGTAAGAATAAGCTCGACTATCACTGCTGACACACACAAAACTAATCTAAAACTAATAAAACTAATCTGAGTAGCCTTGTTATAGAGCATTTTAAATTTGCACATGGAAGGTCGAGGAAGAGTTTCTTTAATTTTTTAGCCCTTCCTCACTTGCCCATAGGGGGTAATTTCTGGGTGGAATTAAACTTGAATGTAGAGTGATATTAATGTCCTTGTATTCTTATGTTGCAGTATTCCAAACCGTTGGGCTTTTCTCTCTTGCGACCAAAACGCATGGGCAGTATACAAAAGCTTCTAGTCACCACAAGGTATATGGGACGTCTGGTTGGCTAAGGGAATATGTGCCATAAAAGTGATGTATGCACGTACCGGACCTCAAAACTTTTCTGCGCCAGTCAAACAGCTGTTCCTGCCATACTGGCCATCGGGTCATGTTTTCTAAGATAAGTGCCCCATTGGGGATGTTTTGTTCTTTTCAGTCACTGCAGGTTTATATGAGTTCATGACATCCAGGAAGGGAATGTGTAGGTGTGGTAGTCAAAAAAACCCATAAAGATGCCGACAAATTTTGCCTTTTTTGTTTAGGGGCCTACCCACAGCCATAAGTCTTGTTCCATCTGCTTGGCTTTCATTCCAAAAGCTTGCACAGTTGTCTGCATGTGTTGAATATTTACCTGGAAAATCAGCGCTTTAAGAGCTTAGATTTAGCTGTGGAGGGGCCCGTCCGGTCAACCCGTCGGGCCACCAAAAAGAAAGGCCAAAGTTGCTAGACCTGAATCTGTTGCTGCACCTCCTCTACCTGACGTCCCTCCTGTGGCTGACGTTAGTCTGGAGGAACAATCAATCGCAGCCGATATGAGAACAGCAGGTACCATTGGGGGAAGCTGCAGAACCCAGAGCATAAGGCACGTCCTCAGATGTAACAGAAATAGGCTACCGATGGCGAGGGGTAAGATTGGCTTGTACTGGCTGCCCAGATAGATCCCTCCACCACTACACAGGTTTCTGAACATAGACCTATCTTGGCCCCGACGCCTGCTAGGCCTTCCCTTAACAGAAAACAAAGGATATTTCTCCTTCTGCAGAGAGTCAGCCAGACTGGCAGGCCTTTTCTCTGAGCCTTTTCAATCCTTTTTTGGCCTGAGGCCTGCTATGCCCTCATACTCACCAGTGGCTCCTCCTGTGATAAGTCCTAGGCCTCAGTCCTTGGATACTTCTCAAGCTGAAGCGGAGGACTGCTATGATTCTTCTTCAGAGGGCTCTCTATCATACGTCTCCCAGTTACCTCCCCCCTCTTGGTTATTCCTGCTCAGAGGGAGAGACTGCAGAAACTGATTTTCCAGTTGAGATTCTCACCTTTGGGAAGACATTTTCCAAAATGAGGGAGTATATCAAATTGGACTCCTTATGTGGTGACAGAAGTTCAGGAAAGATGCTATGAACTCCTTCAGAGGGACACCGTGCTCCTTCAGCTATACTCAGTCTTGCCAGCTTTTCTGGATGCATTTAATTCACCATCTTTTGATCCCATCACCCCTTGCAACTTGAAGGCCTGACAGATTTTCCAAGGTCTCTGAGGGGGCCAAATTCCTTAATTGCCCTGCAGCGAGTTTTGGGATTTTATCAGTCTCTGCTGATAAGGCTTCAAAACTGATTTCATCCACCTCAGTTCTCCCCACAGATAGTCAGCAAGGCCATGGGAGTGCCTTGGTAAAAAAGTTTATACCTCCGCTACCTTGGCATTCAGGGCAGTAAATTATCAAACCCATATGTCTAGGTATGTCCTAGATCTTTCAGGATGAGCCACTAAATTTATGAGATCCTAGACTCTCCTTTCAAGGCACAATTATCCAGCCTTATTTCCCTGTCTTCTCGGGTAACTAGACATTCCATTAGGTGCAGCTATAACGCAGGTAAAGCTTCTGCAAGATCCGCTGCATTTGCCTCTGTCCTGAGAAATTCTTGGTTAAGGTTACAGCCCTTGCCTGATATTAGGACCAAACATTTGGACATGCCTCTAGATAACTCTGCCTTCTTTGGGACAGAGGTGGCCGAGTTCAAAACTCTGGACTTGAAACACCTATATTTCTCCTGTCCCCAAATTCCACACAAATTACCCCTCAAAAACTCAATTCATAAGGAAACACTCTGCTCCCCCTCCTCCTTCCAGGGGCAGAAAGAGTGCCAAGAAGCAACAAAACCCCTTCCAGGACTGCTCAGACTCTGGCCCAGAAGCCTCAGTTTCAGGACAGGGCACGTAGTCTGTAACTACCTGCCATTACTGCAAAAACCTCTCAACTTCATCCCCCTATCCGTAAGGCTCTCTCTCTCCCTGTTTGGAAACTAATTACCACAGACAGGTGGGTATTGCCATCATAGAAAATGGTTATTTCATGACCTGGATCACAACACCCACCTTGAGGGGAATTGCACAGCTGCCAAAGAACAGCTCCATTTTTTTTTTTTTAGCCAGTGATGGGGACAGACTTTTGGCTCAAGGAACAATTTAGTCTTTCCCTATAACTGAAAAGGGAAAGGGATTCTATTCCAGACTCTTCCTAGTCCAAAGAAAAAATGGTCCCTGGAGACCATTCCTAGATCTTTCCCACCTCAATCTCTTTTTGCAAGTACCCTCCTTTCATATGCTCACTCTGTAGACCCTCTTTCCCATGATTTCTCCTCGGGTATTCTTGGCCACCTTGGACATCAATGATGCTCTCTACACATCCCCGTAAGGCCCAAGTACAGGAGATACCACACTTCTGTGTAGGCTCCTCGCATTTTCAGTTCTCTGCCTTGCCCCTTTGACTTTCTGCAGCACCAAGGGTCTTCACCAAGTGCTTGGCACCAGTGGTGGCCTTCTGCAGGACTCAAGGGATTCAAATATTCCATTATGTAGACGACCTCATCCAGGCAGATTGCCCAAAATCCTGCAACACCATTGCAAACAGTAATGTCACTCCTTCAAGCACTGGGTTTCAAGATAAACTACCCCAAGTCCAACATGAACCCCTCTCAGAACCAAATATGTTCTTCGTGTTTCACTGTTGCAGTTATTACACTTGGGTTATCTTGCTGGCAGGCTACCCTCAAGTCAGCCTGAATTCCAAAGTCTAGCTCCGGCGTCGGTTGCTGTCACCACTTCCCTGACCTCAGCACGCCAGGGGTATAAAAGATGCAGCAGACGCCATTTTCTTCAGTCTTTCTTGCCATGCGGTGCCCGAAGCAGAAGCTGTTCGCAAGTGCCGGTCGGTCGACTCCTGAGATTTTCGTGTTCGAATTTCAGATCCGAAGTCTTCATTTAAAGTTAAGTACCCCGTTGGGGAATACTTTTTTCTTGCTCCAGACCGATGTCAGAAAAAGTTAATAATTGTATTTCTTGTGGGAAGCAAATACCTCATAAGGATTTTCATTCTTAGTGTATTCCTTGCCTAGGCCCAGACCACGGCATTGCTTGCTGTCGGTTTTGTGCTAGATTTAACCAGCGCACAATAAAGCGCTGGAACGATTTTGCTTTTCACTGTTTTGGTAGAAGATTTAATTACACGATGCCGTCGGATAACCAGCCGACTACCGCAATTCACAAGAAACGCAAAGAAAAGGACAGGCATCCGAGGTCTAAAACAGACGATGAGGCTTCTTCTAAGCCAATCGCTGGCTCTCAGTGAGGCACTTTTGCAGCCCCTGACGCCCGCTACTTTGGAGCCGCAAGCCGCTACAGACTCCCATGTGGAGTCACCTAAGTCGCTGGAAGCTCAAGGTATTGGACCTTTGGAAACTATTCCCTCAGATGGGTCCGAAGCCACTGAGCAGGCATCGGCTTCTGAGGGTGTTTTCAGACTTACTCAATTGTACATTAAAGCGACACCAGCTACAAGGGCAAAGACTAAAGCATCTTTAAAGACAAAGAAACAAGTGCAACAGCCTCATGATCAGGCCTCCATACCCAAAAAACAGATGCTCAAAATGGCCAAAGACTTAATTACTTTGATCAGGGGTTTCCATCCCCCTCCTGATAAGAGGCCTAGGCAAGAGGCAGAATATGAATCTTCAGATCAGGTTTCCATTTCTTCAGATTCCTCTACTGATTAGGTATACTCTCTTCCTCCCTATGAGGATTCTGATGCTGAAGAATCTATCCCTTCAGCCACTCCTCCTGAGGATTTCTCTTTTGGGGAAACTTTACATACCTTAAGGGAGCATTTCCACTGGGAAAGTCAGGATTTCTCTGAATCCAAAAAGAGGCTTAGGGATTTCCTTCTTCCTCAACATAGGCCTTTGGCTCTACCTCCAGTACTAGAAAATCTTATGCTGACAAATGGAAAATATTCTGTGCCTGGAATCAATCTCAAGGAATGAGCACAGCAGCGCCCAATTTAACTCAGATTTTGCAATACTTAAGTGAGATGCTTCACAAGGGCCTGTCTTTTTCTTCCATAAAAATCCATGCCTCAGCCATTTCAGCTCATTACAACACAGAACCCCCCCCCTTCTCTCATCCTCTTCTAAAGCAGTATTTGAGAGGGGCCAAAAACCTGAGACCACCCAGGAGAGCTCCAACCCCTGCCTGGGACCTACATTTTGTATTGGAGAAACTTACCTCTACCTCCTTTCGAGCCAGCTGCTACTGCAGACTTAAAATTTATTTCCTGGAAAACAGCCTTCCTTTTAGCAATCACTTCAGCTTGAAAGATATCTGAATTACAGGCTCTTATGGCTGTGGAGCCTTTCATCATCTTTCATGCGGACAGTGTGTCACTCAGGACCAATCCATCATTCATGCCCATGGTGGTATCCAGTGTGGCTCTTAATCAGTCAATTCATTTGCCAACTTTCTTTCCCAATCCACAGAACAAGGGGGAGCGGATTCTGCATTCATTGGATGTACACAGACAACTTAGATTCTACTTGGACAGGACTAAATCTCAAAGAAAATCTGAACTGCTGGTAGCATTTGCTTCAGGGGCAGAGGGGAAGGCTATTTCAAATCAAACCATTTCTAAATGGATAAGCCATTGTATTCATTTCTGTTATAAGCACCATGGAAAACCTATCCCCCAGGGGATCAGATCTCACTCCACCAGGGCTGCATCTACTTCAACTTTCTCAGAGGTGTTCCCACCAGGGATATTTTAGAAGCTGCTACCTGGAGTTCAGTTCATACTTTGACAAAGCATTACCACTTGCCAATTTTCTCTAAATCCTGAGCTGGCTGTGCCACTGCTGTTTTGCAGGGCCTTATAGCTGGTCCTAATGCTGTATCAATCCATCCTCCCAACCATAGCTTTGGGAATCTACCCAAATGTAATGACTGCAACAGTGAAACACGATGAACATAGTACATTTGTGTACACTTACCATAAATGTAGATGTTCGAGTGTATTCACTGTTGCAGTCCTGGTTACCCTCCCTTCCAGCCCCCTGTTTTTCTCTTACTATACCTCTACTTTTTTTTTTACTATGCTTAAAAGCCTTTTTGGTGTATTTGTTTTTGTTTGGAGGTATATTTCATATATATATATATATATATATATATATATATATATATATATATTGTTCCCCATTTGGGGGGCACCTGACATCTGGGGCAAGAAAAACTGATGTAATGGTGCTGGCTGCATGTTTTATACCCCTGACGACATGACGTCATGGAAGGACAGCAACTGATGCAGGACCCAAGACAGTTAATCAGGCCGCCAGATCAGATTACCCAAATGTAATGACTGCAACAGTGAATACACTCTAACATCTACATTTATGGTAAGTATACACAGCTGTACTTTATCCTGGGACTGGGATCCAACTGTGGCACTCATTTCTGAGGTCTGGTATGTGCAGACATCACTTACATGGCCCATGGTTCTTTAACCAACTTCTGACAATCCCACGTACCCTGCCGTGACTAGAAGCTATTGTATACTGGCTAGACGTTCGAGTTGCAAGAGAGGAAACCCCAGGGTTTGGAATATTGCATCAAGGAAGAGAGCAAACATCTATGGTTATGGTAAGATTTTACACAACTATTCTTTATATGATAGGGGTATGTATTAAGATGCTAATTTGATAATGTGAGTTTTGTATGAGTTTGTTTAGTAATCATAAAGTTGTATTTAGAGGGCTTTATGGACTTGTAACTAAATAAGGGTTTATAACTTTAAAAAGTTAATTGTGTAATTGCTTGATTGATTAAATGTGAACTGAGTTTGTATATATATGAACATGATGTACTGGTGAGTTATTCCTAGAAGGCTAATGGCCAAAGTACCAGAACTGAGGAAAAATCATGTGGTCTGTACAGTGTGGCTGTTTCCATTTGATTTTGTTTTTTTTTGTTTGTGGTTGTCTATTTTAAGTGTATATTATGTTGAGGGTTTCATTTCACCAAAGGCCAGAGTCATAATGCCAACGGCTTCCCCATTTAAGTACATCACCCAGCTTGTCAACAAGGTTTGTTACTCTCTGTAACACATTTTATAACACTAACATTTGGATAAGAAAAAACATGCAGGTTGTTAGGTTTTGTGAGATTTCTTGTATACAACAATTGTTTTGATTATATCTTCAGTTACTACAACATATTGTATACCTGGTTGCATAATAGTGTTAAACATGCCCTTGCAGACACACCACTGCAATGGTGCTGCCCTTGCATAGGTGTAGACGTAGAGCTAACCTGGGTAGTTAAAAGTCCTGTCTGCCTTAAAAGCCTCAGCTGCAAAACATTGGGGTATTTTATAACTAACCTCATAAACTGTAGCTGGACTTGATCCTCAACAGTTTGGATTTGTGAAGGATAGAGCCTGCTTGTTTAATGTGGTAAACATCTTCTGAAGGATTAGAGAGGCTGTAGATGATGCCCATGTAGTGTACACAGTGTATCTTAACCTGGCAAAGGCCTTCAACACCATTTCCCATGCTGACATCATACCAAAGCTAATTTCTTTAAAAATTGACCCATATGTGGTAAGATGAAGAGCAAACTGGCTAAAACACAAAACCCGCATAGTGGGAGTAGCAGATGCCTCATCAGTAAGTATGAAAGTGACCATTGATGTCCCTCAAGGTTCAGTGCTAAAACATTTCCTTTTTGGTATTTACTTCTCAGATCTCCAAGTGGAGAGTGAACACCTCTGGCTAGCAAAGTTTCCAGATGACTGCAAACTTAAGGTTGCCACCTTGTGACACCCAAGCTCTTCTGCGTGAATTTTTGCCTAGTAAGTCTTCTGTGTACTAAAACTGAGCTCCATCTTAATGCTAAAAAGTGTTTTGGTAAACAGCACCTCCCCTCATGATGCTGTTTAGCGAACACACCACTGCAAAATGAAAATTTTGTCAGGGACCTAGGTACTCAGGCTGATAGCTTCCACTATTTTGAGCATCATGTGAGAATGACCATCATGAAATCCCTTTTATTTGGCTCACCTAATTGCCAAAGGAATATCATCATGATGTTCTTCGTGTTTCACTGTTGCAGTCATTACATTTGTGTAATCTGCTAGCAGGTTGCCCTCAGTCGGCCTGAATTCCAAAGTCTTCGGTCCTGCGTCAGTTGCTGTCTTCTCTTCCATGACGTCAGGTCATCAGGGGTATAAAGCATGCAGCAGACACCATTTTCTTTAGTCTTTCTTGCTGCGCGGTGCCCGAAGCAGAAGCATTTTACAAGTGCTGGACAGCCGACTACTGAAATATTCGTGTTTGAGTTTCAGAACCGAAGTCTTCAATACAGCTAAGTACCCCATTGGGGAAACTTTTTTTTTTGCTTTTTACCGATGTCAGAAAAAATTAATAATTGTATTACTTGTGGGAAGCAAATACCTCATAAGGATTTCCATTTATACTGTATTCCTTGCCTAGGCCCTGATCACAACGTGCCTGATTGTCGGTTTTGTGCTAGATTTAACCAACGCACTATTAAGCGTCTGTATATTTTTGCATCTAAGTATTTTGGAAACAGATTTAACTACCCAGAAATGTCGTCGGATAGCAATCTGACTACCGGAGTACATAAAAAAATGCAAAGAAAAGGACAGAGAAAGGCAGTCGAGATCCAATACTAATGACGAAGCTTCTCCTAAGCCAGTCGCCGGTACTCAGTGAGGTGCTTTCGCAGCCCCTAATACCCGCTACCTTTTTGTCGCAAGCCTCTACCAACACCCATGGTGGAGTTCGGCATGCCACAAGATACTCAAGGTATTGGACCGACGGATGTATCTCCCTCGGATGGGTCTGGAGCCACTAAGCAGGCACCAGCTTCTCAGGGTGTGCTCAGACCACAACATTTTTATATCAGACCGACGAAAGCTACAAAACCAAAGGCAAAGACACCTTCTAAAACTAAAAAAAGACACCCGAGCCATGTGCACCGGCCTCTATGCCTAAAAAACAGAGGATCAAAATGGCTGAAGACCTTATTACCTTGATCAGGGGTACCCAACCCCCTCCAGATGAGGCCTAGGCAAGACACTGACTATGAATCTTCAGATCAGGTTTCTGTTTCTTCTGATTCCTTTTCTGATCAGGAATTATCTTTACCTCCCTATGAGGATTCTGATGCTGAGGAGTCTATTCCATCTGCATCTCCTCCTGAGGATTATTCATTTGGAGAAACCTTGCATACTTTGAGGGAGCATTTTCACTGGGAGACTCGAGACTTCTCAGAATCAAAAAAGAGGCTCAGGGATTTCCTCCTCCTCCCTCAGCACAAGCCTTTAGCCATTCCCCCTGTGTTAGACATTGTGGATGATGTTTTTTAGGAGTCGAGCCTGACCCCCCTCACTCTTTACCTCTGGCTCCCAGTAAACTTGACAGGTATTACAGGGTCCCTGACTCTCATAATTTTTTTTGTTTAGAAACCCTGCTGCTGATCCTGAAACTATTTCACAGGGTCCAAAGGGAGTTAAGGCCACAACAGCAAAAAACCCTGTCCCCTCCGACAGAGATTCAAGGACATTGGACAGGTAGGGAAAAAAGGTTTATACATGTGCAACCTTGGCAATCAGGGCCTTAAACTGTCAATTTCATATGCTTAAGTACCAACAACATGTTATGGGATTGCTGAAACAGAAAATGATGTTGATTTCAGAATGTGCAGAAAATAAGGAATTGCAGGAATTATTGCATGCAGCTGAACAAGTTGGAAAGCATACTTTGCAATGTGGTTTTGATTCTTTAGAGGCCTCCTGCAGGGCCACAGTTACTGGATCTGTGATCAGGAGGCATGCCTGGTTAAAGAAACAAAATTTGCCTGATCATGTTAAAGCTAAATTGTTAGATGCACCTTTACAGCATGATTCTCTGTTTGGTATTAAGGCAGAAGAGGTTTTAAAGAAAATGGAAGACAAAGCTAAGTCTATGCAAACTGTTAAATATTTCTTACGAGTGCAGCCACCTAGATTCAGACACTGGCTTACAAAAAATTGGTCCTTTCCTGTGTTAGACGGAGCTCAAAGGGGTGAATCCAGATGCCTTAAGGGTTCTAGGTACCAGGCTCAAGACTCATACAGGTCAAAGAAATGGGGCGCATCCACCTCCAAATCTGGAGGAGATAAAGCGCAAACCTACAGAAAGTAATCCCAATGACTTCCCTCTGCCTACACCAAGCACTTAACTGTTGGCAGCACCCATAGGGGTAAAATTAGCACTTTTTGCTTAAAATTGGCAGTTAATAACCCAGGACAAGTGGGTACTAAACATTGTATCACAGGGATAGAGATTCCATTTCCACACTCTGCCAATGACAAATGGTTGGCCAGACCAGCCAAAAAAACAATGGGCAGAGGCACAGAAACAGGTTACGTTCCTCATGGATATGGGGGGCATTCAGACAGTACCAGAACAGGAGAAAGGACAAGGTTTTTACTCAAGACTGATGTCCTTCAAGGATGCATCTGCAGTCCTAACATATGGGTTATCCTGCCTCAGGCAGCCCTTCGGTCGGCCGGATTCCAAAGTCTGGGTCTGGCCTCGGCTGATGTCGCACTTCACCCGACGTCATAGCTGCTGGGGTATTAAAGGCATCAGCCGACGCCATTTTCCTCAGTCTTTCTTGCCGCGCGTTGCCCGAAGCAGAAGCTGTTCGCAAGTGTCGGTCGGTCAGATCCAGAGATTCCTACTACCGAAGACTTCTAAAAAGCTAAGTACCCCGTTGGGGACTCTTTCTTGCCTCAGCCGATGTCAGACAAAGTAAATAATTGTTTAACTTGTGGGAAACAAATACCTCATAAGGATTTCCACTTTTACTGCCTTCCTTGCTTAGGCCCAGACCACGACGTATCAGCTTGTCTAGCCTGTGCTTCCTTCAACCGACGGACGCTTAGACGTCGGTCGGAGTTTGCAGAGGAGTTTTTTGGCCCCGCTTTTGCATACAAAATGCCGTCGGAGACTCCGACTACACAATTAGCTAAAAAGTGCAAGGAAAAGGACCGACACTCGCGGTCCGCGGTTTCGGCTGAAACCACGGTTAGGCCAACCGCGAGTGTCTCGGTTTTGCCTGAAACCGAGTCCTCGGTTCTTCCTTAGGCTGAAAGCATGCCTCCGATAGCCGAGGCCTCACAGAGCATGGCTGAATCTGCTACTGAAATTACTGCTACAGAAGCAGGCACCCAGGATTTGTCAGACACTATTCCTTTAGACATATCTACCACTGCACGTGGGGCTGCTAGACCCCCTGCTTCTATGTCTATCAAGGCTTTTTCCAGGGCTAAAGCAGCTAAATCTTCTAAGGCCTTACCTGCTAAAACTCCCACTCACAGGCCTACCTCTAGTTCTCAAATACTCAGCCTGGCTGAGGATCTCATTTCTTTGATCAGGGGATCCCAACCTCACCCAGACAGGGCCTCTCAACCCCCTCCAGATAAGAGGCCTAGGACTGAACCCCCGGAACCTGTCTCTACAGACTATTCCTCGGATGACTCAGATATTTCAGACCCTCAGGAAGGCCCATATTCTCCTTATGAGGATTCTGATGCAGAAGACTCCATTCCTTCTGCTTCTCCTCCTGAAGAATTTTCTTTTGGGGAAACCCTACATGCTATGAGGGAACACTTCCAATGGCAGGGCCAGGATTTTTCAGATTCAAGGAAAAGGCTAAGGACTTTTTTACACTTACCACAGCATAGGCCTTTAGCCATACCTCCAGTACTAACAGTTGTTGATGATGCATATAATGATGCCTGTACTGCCCCTGATTCTCTTCCTCCGGCCCCTGCCAAGCCTGACAGATATTACAGGGTCCCGGACACACACTACCATTTATATAAGGCTCCTGTTGCAGACCCTGAAACCATTTCACAGGGCCCTAAAGGTGTGGCAGCTGCCTCTGCCAAAAACCCTCTTCCCTCTGAAAGAGAATCTAGAGCATTAGAGAGATGGGGTAAAAAGGTTTATACTTCTGCTACTCTTTCGGCCAGGGCCTTAAACTGTCAGTTTCACATGATTCAGTACCAGGAATTTTTGTTAGACCAGCTAAATAAAAAACTGTCTTCTCCTGAACCTATAGACCGCAAGTCCCTTCAGGATTTGGTACATAACTCTCAGCAGGTCAGTAACCATTTCTTAAAATGTGGCTATGATGCACTGGAGGCCTCCTTTAGATCAGCTATGACTGGAACAGTGATTCGAAGGCATGCCTGGTTAAAAGAACAATTCTTACCAGACCATGTCAAGTCAAAACTCCTAGATGCTCCTATGGAGAAACAAAGTTTGTTTGGCTCCCCTGCACAGGAGGTTCTAAAGAAGGTGGAAGAAAAAGCAAAATCTGTCCAAACAGTCAAGGATTTCTTACAGGTCCAACCTCCAAGGTTTAGCAGAAATTGGCCTTCGAAGAATTGGTCCTTTCCAGACACCTCCAGAGCACAGAGAGGCAGAAATAGACGCCCAAGAGGCAGAGGTCAATCTAGGGGTGCCTACAGGGGACGTCAGTGGCAACCTACCAACCAGAGAAGTGCTGCCACAGATTCAACTACACCACTTCCACAGGACAAACACAATGACTTGGCTCTGGTTCCGCCTACCAGGGAACAACTGGAAGCACCCTTGGGCGGAAAGCTAGCCTTATTTTCCGACAACTGGCATTTCATTACAGGAGACAAATGGACTTTACAAACAATAGACAAGGGCTACAGGTTTCACTTCCACACTCTTCCAAAAAAGAGAGGAATGCCAAACCTACCACCAAGCCAAAAAACAGAGGCTCTAGGACAAATCAGCAACTTACTAAGGATGAGAGCTATAGAAAAGGTACTGCCTATGGAACAAGGCCAAGGATTTTACTCCAGGCTTTTCCTTGTACCAAGAAAAGAAAATCAATGGAGACCTATTCTCGACTTGTCCGCACTGAACACATTCCTCATTGTTCCAAAATTCAAAATGCTGACCCTCCAGCAACTTCTTCCCATGCTGGGCAAGGAGTCTTGGCTGGTGACTCTAGATCTCAAGGAGGCATACCTGCACGTCCCTACACGACCAGATTGCAGAAGACACCTCAGATTTCTTGCAGGATCAGAGCATTATCAATTCTCAGCATTGCCCTTTGGCTTATCTACTGCGCCCAGAGTATTCACGAAATGCCTGGCATCAGTAATTGCTCATTGCAGGCTTCAGGGAATTCAAATTTACCCATACCTGGACGACTGCCTAATACAAGCGGATAACAAGGCAAAATTAACAAAAAATTTGGAAAATGTCATACAACTGTTGCAAGCCTTGGGATACACAGTCAACATGGAAAAGTCAAGACTAGTACCATCCCAAAGGATAACATCTTTGGGTGCAGAACTGGATACATCAACTCAGATGGCTTTTCTCACAGAAGAAAAACAAAAGCAACTACCAGTCTATTTCATGACATTAACAACACAAACTCAGCTTACTACAAGGAAAGTCCTGCAAGCCCTGGGTTACATGGCATCCTGCATAATATTGATTCCGCATGCCAGGCTGCATATGAGAAAGTTGCAATGGTACCTAAGGAATGTATGGTCTCAACACAAGCACAGTCTAGAAGCCCAGATTCCAATAATTCCATGCCTGAAGCAAGAATTCATGTGGTGGGCTCAGGCCTGTCAGTTGAACAGAGGATTGCCTTTCCACAAACCTCATCCAAGCCAGATCATCACCACGGACGCCTCAGACCTAGGCTGGGGAGCACACATGGTGGACAAGTGTATACAAGGCCTATGGACCCAAGACCAGCTGAATCTACACATAAATCTAAAGGAGATGCTGGCAGTGAAACATGCGATCCAGGCATTCAGACCACTCCTTCAACAAGGTCACCTGCTGATAAGGACGGACAATACCACAGTCATGTGGTACATCAACAAACAGGGAAGCACACACTCATATCCTCTATGCCGGATGGCAATGGACTTGTGGAATGTGGCCCTGAATCTCAACATTCAACTACAGGCCAGATTTGTACCAGGAAAAGAAAACTCACTAGCAGACACCTTAAGCAGAACTACCACGGATGCTCACGAATGGATGCTGCATCCAGATATCTTCAAAGCCATAACAAAGAAATGGGGACTACCAGAGATAGACCTGTTCGCCTCCCCACACAACCACCAATTGAAGAAATTCTGCACAAGAGCATACCACCCACTTGCTTGGTGGGTGGACTCCCTTTCCTTCAGCTGGAAAAACCTGACAGCATATGCATTCCCACCTCTTCCTTTGATGTACAAAGTCCTACTGAAGATCAAAGAGGATCAGCCAAGGGTAATCCTGATAGCTCCAGACTGGCCAAGGCAACATTGGTACCCACTACTGAGAAGCATGTCTCGGACACACGCATGGCCTCTACCTCTATGTCCCTTACTTCTAACACAGAGCAACTACAAGATCCTACATCCAAACTTGGAAACACTGCAGCTAGCTGCTTGTAATATTGCATAAAACAAAATAAACCAGAATTATCTCAGAGGGTTAAGGACATTATCCTGGAGGCACACAGACCCTCAACAAGGAAAACTTATTCAGCCAAGTGGAAAAGATACCTCATTTGGAGTGCAGCAAAGGGAGAAAAAGTCTTATTGGCAAACATATCACACATCCTGGAATACTTAGCAGAACTGTTCCACAATGGCCTGTCCTACTCCTCCATTAAGATTCATGGATCAGCAATTTAAGCAGAATACAACATGGATCCCTCCTGTCTTCTCTCATCCTCTACTCAGGCCGTTCTTGAGAGGAATAAAAAATGTAAAGCCTCCAAGGAAACCACCTTTACCTACATGGGATCTCAACTTTGTGCTGGAAAAGTTAACACTTCCCCCTTTTGAACCAGCAGCAACAGCAGATTTACAGTTCTTATCTTGGAAAACTGCTTTCCTGCTAGCAATCACTTCAGCAAGAAGAGTATCTGAGTTACAGGCATTAATGGCAGTACAGCCCTTCCTTATCTTCCATCAGGATAGAGTGTCTCTGAGAACTAACCCTACCTTTATGCCAAAAGTGGTCTCCAGAGTATCATTGAACCAAGTGATTCATTTACCTACATTCTTCCCCAACCCACAGAACAGGGGGGAAAGACTACTACATACCTTGGATGTGCACAGACAATTACGCTACTATCTGGACAGAACTAAGACCAATAGAAAACTGACCAGCTTCTGGTAGCATATGCAACAGGAATGCAAGGAAAAGCAATTTCAAAACAGACAATCTCAAAATGGATAGGAAATTGCATTCGATTTTGCTACTCTTTTCATGGAAAGACAACTCCTGAAAATATCAGACCTCACTTCACAAGAGCTACAGCCACCACTACAGCTTTCCTACGAGGAGTGGCTACCAAAGACATTTTAGAAGCTGCTACTTGGAGCTCCGTGCATACATTTGCCAAGCATTATAATCTTCCTTTATACTCCAGATCCCGAGCAGGTTTTGCAACTGCTGTTTTGCAAGGGATCTTAACTACACCGTCATTATCTTAGTGCCCCCTCCCCCAGTTTGGCTATGGTATTCTACCCATATGTTAGGACTGCAGATGCATCCTTGAAGGACATAGTACAGTTTTGTACCTACCATAAATGTAGATGTCCGATAGGTATGCATCTGCAGTCAGGATTACCCACCCTCCTTCCCCTCTGTGGTATTCCTAGGGTACTTACCCCTCTTTTAGCTAGCTGGGGGAATCTATTATGGTGTATTTGTTTGTATGTATATATGTATATATATTTTGCTCTCTACTGTTTGGAATTATCTGCATTTATCCAAATTTAGCCTTCCTAGAGGGCACCTGGCATCTGGGGCAAGAAACACTGAGGAAAATGGCGTTGGCTGATGCCTTTAATACCCCAGCAGCTATGACGTCGGGTGAAGTGCGACATCAGCCGAGGCCAGACCCAGACTTTGGAATCCGGCCGACCGAAGGGCTGCCTGACGCAGGACAACCCATATGTTAGGACTGCAGATGAATACCTATCGGACATCTACATTTATGGTAGGTACAAAACTGTACTTTCTTGGTACCCAGAAAGGATAAGGCCTGACGGCCAATACTGGATTTATCGATTTTGAACACATACCTGGACATTCCAAAATTCAAAATGCTCACTTTGCAACAGCTTCTGCCCATGCTGGGCAAGAATGCTTGGCTGGTGACTTTAGACCTAAAAGAGGCATACCTGCATGTCCCAGTAAGACAGTCGTGCAGAAGATACCTCAGAGTCAAGGCTGGCTTAATGCATTACCAATTCTCTGCACTGCCCTTTGGCTTATCTACTGCGCCCAGGATCTTTACAAAGTGCTTGGCACCAATAATTGCATTTTGCAGACAAAAGTATTCAAATATAACCTTACTTGGACGACTGTCTCATTCAAGCATGGGCAGTCTTTGGGTTATGAACCTATCCCTCCAGTTTGTGCTGTTGATTGCGGTGATGAGGTTGAGGTCTCAAGCTTGTGATGCAGAGGGATTGAGATTTCTTTAGATGTAGCATTTGTAACAGAGCTGGATCAGACATGGATTTGTATGTCCAGCAGAGTAGGCGATATGAGACAGAGAATAGCTGGAGTTTTTTTTGAGTCTGACCATATAGGACAAGTGTTTAAGGCCTGGGATCCTCTTTGTGAGATACGTATGCGGTCTCTCCAGTTGCAGGTGTCTAGTGAGGTACATGCCAAATGGGGCATTGTACTCGATTGCCCTAATGATGGAAGAGTAGAGGGAGACGATGACCTCTTTCTTCCTGAATGCAAAACCCTTAGTAATGAGATGTACCACATAGAAGGACTTTCTGACCACAGTGGCAATGTGGTTGTCAAAAGAGAGGTTGCTCTCAACCTGTGTTCCCAGATCTCTTATAACTCCTCCTGTGTTCAGTGGACTACCATCGATGTGGTAATTCATGGGAACCAGGTTTTTCCCAAAGGGGATGACTGCACATTTTTTGGCATTGAGCTTAAGGCCATGATTTTGACGCCAGTCGGTCTCAGTGAGGCTTTTCTGTAGGATGTCAATATCACTTGGGGCGTTAATAGCTCCCATTTTGCAATAGTCTGCGAACTTTGTAAGCCAGAGTCCCTTTGTGTTGGCCTGGACTTCAGAGAAGTAGATACTAAACAGGAGAGGACCCAGGACTGAACCCTGTGGGACTCCAGTGTGACTTGGAGTCAGCTACTTTCACACTGTGGGTTCTATCTGTGAGCCATTTTGCAGCCCACTTAGTGATATAGGGATTGATGCCTAGCTTAGTTAGTTTTTCTGTCATTCCTGAGTAGGGAATGGTATCAAAGGCCTTGGCCAGATCAAGGAGTTTGAAGCACCTTTTGATTTAATTACAGCATTCATTCGTCTTGGGTACACACCTGCCAGCAATTAGAGACTCTGATTAACCCTAAATAAAGTTCAGCTGTCCTAGTAGGATTTTCCTGACATTTACTCAGTTGGCTGCTACAGCAAAAGCCATGGTTCTCAGAGAGCTTACAAAGCATCAAAGGGATCTCATTGTTGAAAGGTATCAGTCAGGAGAAAGGTACAAAAAAATTTCCGCAGCAGTGGCTATACCATAGAACACAGTGAAGACCGTCATAAAAAAGTGGAGAAAATATGGGACAACAGTGATTTTGCAAAGAACTGGACGTCAATCCAAAATTGATGAAAAGACTGGACAAAAACTGATCAGGGAGTCTGCCAAGAGACCTACAGCAACACTGAAGATGCTGCAGGAATTTCTGGCAAGTACTGGTTGTGTACTACATCTGACAATAATCTCCTGTATTCTCCATATGTCTAGACTATGGGATGGGGTTGCAAGACTGAAGCTTTTTCTTACACCGAAAAAACATCCAGGCCCGTCTGAAGTTTGCAAATCAATGCATCAAGTCTCCCAAAAACATGGTGGAAAATGTGTTATGGTCTGATGAGACCAAGGTTGAACTTCTTGGCCACAATTCCAAAAGTTACGTTTGACGCAAAAACAACTCTTCACATCACCAAAAGAACATCCCCACGGTTGAAGCATAGTGGTGGGATGCTTTTCTTCAGCTGGAACTTGGGCTTTAGTCAAGGTGGAGGGAGTTGTGAATAGTTCCAAATACCAGTCACTTTTGGCCCAAAACATTCAGGCATCTGCTAGAAAGCTGTAGATGAAGAAGAATTTCACCTTTCAACATGACAATGATCGCAAGCATACATCCAAATCAACAAAAGAATGGCTTCACCAGAAGAAAATTAAAGTTTTGTAATGGCCCAGCCAGAACCCAGACCTAAATCCAATAGGAAATCTGTGGGGTGACCTGAAGAGGGCTGTGCAGAAGATGCCCTTGCAATCTGACAGATTTGGAGCGCTTTTGCAAGGAAGAGTGGGCAAATATTGCCAAGTCAAGATGCACCATGCTGATTGACTCCTACCCAATAAGACTGCATGCTGTAATTAAATCAAAAGGTGCTTCAACAAAGTATTAATTTAAGGGTGTGCACACGTAAGCAAAAACATTATTGTGCATTTTTTATTTATATTTGTTCCCCCTAACAGATTTGTTTTTCAATTAAATTGTACAGGTTATAGGTCACATTAAAGGTGGCAAAAGTTTTGAAATGATTTATTGTTTATATCACAAAAACCTGCTGTTTTAACAGGGGTGTGTACACTTTTTATATCCACTGTACATTAATACAAATTAAATCATGCCAGCAGAAAGAGTTGTTCCTGGCAAAACTGTGGCAGAAGGGAATGGTATTGAAACATGGAGACAGGAGTATCAGAAGGATGAGAGGCAGGTGTGAGATTCAAGATGCCACATCCAGGTATCCTCAGAGTATTATTTCCTGGAGAGTCAGAGAATTTTTTTGATGCAGAACAGGCTACGAAGGAAATAACTGTATCCAACAAAAAATGAGCCAGCAAGAAGAGGAACTTTTGCTTTTCCTTTTGTCATTAAAGCTAATAGAGTGACTCTACTGGTGAAACTTTTCCATTGTTCCGAAGGAAATTGCTCGAGGCAGAAATGCACAGGATTTTATTACAAGAATCAGGAGTACTTTGGACTTGAGCCAGAGTCTGGAGATGGAGATGATCAGGGGGAAGACCAGCAGCACTGAAATAAGTGAAAAAATGGACTGTAAAGTATCAGTCACATTCGTGAAATATGACTTTGCAAGAAGAAACAGCTGAGAAAGTTTGGATTTTTATTGACTTGGTTAAAGTTGTGGGTGGACTGGATAGCATACACACAACTTTGTCGTTAATGTTTAGAGGGACACTGAAGGGGAATAAAGGAGTAACAGTAAGTTAAACATATGTTCTTATTTGTATAAAAAATATAAACTGAAATGTTATATTGTAAAATAGCTTTGTATACTGTACATTCATGAGTATTTTAAATGTTCAGTGACTTGCATATGTTTAAAACATCGAAGTAAGCAAGTACTTTTTCTTAGTGATAAGAAATGGGCTGGATAGAAGGAAAGTGAATTTAATATACTTTGATCTTGAGCTTCTGGACGGGGTGTGGTGTAAAAGTGTACTGATTGTATTAAAGCAGGAGGAAGATGATGATTTCCATTGTTTTTATAAGGGTGGGATGTCTAGATTAGCAGCCATGACTTAAGCTATAAGCAAGTTTTTTTTTTTTTTTTGTAAGCAAATAGTCTTGGAAAAAAAGACAAACTATTGAAAGGCTTAAACAATGCTATGTTTATTGCATCTGCAAAGATATTAGCTTGCTTATTTCATTAGCAAATGCTCTTGGGCTAGAAGTCTGCAGTTGAAGGCAGGCAGCCAGGAAACTTTTGTACGTTGTGTCTTGAGTGATATTTACAAAGATTCCTTCAAGTATGTGTACAGGTGTTTGCTATTTTTTTTTTTTCATTGCTGAAAACTTTTACGTGGAGACAAGCTGTCAGAAAGTGGAAGCAATTAATCTCTTGAGAATTTTGATCTTTCTTTGCAGAAGAAAATGCAAAACTTAAAGGCAAAGTAGCAAGCATGTAACTGAAAAATAGTTTGTAATTGTGGGAAGTGATTATCCGATAGCAGCCTCTCCTGCAACCTTGATACTTAATGCATTTTATAGAACAGTGCACAATTTAGTTTTATTTAAAGGTATCCAGCGTACTTTTTTACATCTAAAAGTTAATATTTTCTGAAATCGTACAAGCTTGGGAGGGGAATGAAGATAAGAAAAGAACAGACATCAAGCAGTATAAAGTAGACTCTTAATTTTAGATTAGGTAATGCCTGTGGGTGCACCTACTGATTTGGTACATTTTTTCTTAGCTTGAGGGTTAAACCTCATTCGTTGAAAAATTACACCGTTTTTGTGTGTTCTAAGTTCATAGTAGATGGGCATGTTTTTGAAAATGTATTTTGGTTTTTATTTGAGGGTTTTCATTAAAGTAACAAGTCTTAAAAATGTGGCATGGGTTCATTTGGAGAATGGAAGAAGCAACTATATAAAAGATCTGCCTGCCAAACATTGTGTTCATGTATGGCAAACATTGGTAATAAACATTCAGAAAAACTCTTATGTATGATAGGTGGGAACAGTAGCTTTGTATCACGGATACTCTATCCATATTCACTTTTAATGCAAATTGCCCTACAGGTGTTG